>NC_134121.1:32304695-32519695 GCF_040939455.1 Microcebus murinus | reverse complement strand
GGGAACAGGATCACCAACTGTGTACCAGATGGGTCATACACATGACGTGGTTAGTCCTACATGTGCCATGTGACTATCTACATTTTAATGCTCAGATAAGGTAGGTAATTTGCCCATGGTCAAACAACTGCTCAGTGGCAGAATGAAATCTCACGTCCAGGACATCTTACTGCCCCCCTGGTTTCAAGCCTGGTGACAAATGTCAGCATCTGTGTTCAGCGTACCTGGGAGGGTTGGGGTGGGACCTCTAACATAAGTGCCAACCTGAACCAACAAAATGTACCAAAAAACAGGCAGAAAAATACCAATCTAGAGAAAAACAATAGAAAACAAATCAGTAAAAACTAAAAAAAGGAAAAGAAGAAGCAACAATGTAAAATAAATAATAAGTAAAGTAGGATGGAAGGAATGAGACCAAGTGAATCTACCATTATCTAAATATGAATGGACTAGATATTTCTACAGTCACAAAATAAGAGATTCAGATGTATTTAGAAAAATCAAAACCCAGTTATGTGCTGTGTATGGAAACACACTTAAGTGATAAAGAAGGCTGAGAATAAAACGGTAGCAAAGAGAAAATAGGCAAATACAAATAAAAAATAAGGGCAAGAATCGAAATGTCAATAGTAGACAGGGTGGAATTTAAGGTTTAAAGCACTCAACAGGATATTATGTAACGGTCACAAACATAATCCTTTAAGATATAGTGGTGGTAAACGCTATTGTTGAACTACCAGAGAAACTGAAGTTTTAAAATCAGAGACGATTACAAAGAGAACTTGATAAAAAATAAAAATACAATTAGAGGCCGGGCGCGGTGGCTCACGCCTGTAATCCTAGCACTCTGGGAGGCCGAGGCAGGCGGATTGCTCAAGGTCAGGAGTTCAAAACCAGCCTGAGCCCGTCTCTACCATAAAAATAGGAAGAAATTAATTGGCCAACTAATATATATAATATAAAATCAGCCGGGCATGGTGGCTCGTGCCTGTAGTCCCAGCTACTCGGGAGGCTGAGGCAGGAGGATTGTTTGAGCCCAGGAGTCTGAGGTTGCTGTGAGCGAGGCTGACGCCACGGCACTCACTCTAGCCTGGGCAAGAAAGCGAGACTCTGTCTCAAAAAAAAAAAAAATACAATTAGAGACACCTCTCTTATAACTAGACATATTTAATAGACAAAAATAAAGACATATAGAACTTGAATAATGCAATTATTAATAGTAAACCTGATCAGATGACTACATAGAGAATTTTTGAATACAGAATGTACATTTTTTTGGTGTATATCCATGGCACATACACTAAAATCAATTCAAATAAATCTTGGCAGAGAAAACCCCCATGAATTTAAATAAGTAGCATTTTTGTAGTCCATAATTCATTATCATAATCCATTAAACTGAAAACAATTTAAATGTGACTGTAAACATTATAACTGCATAGAAATTAAGAAACACAATTCTATATAACCTGGGATCAAACAGTAAAGTTAAAGAAAATTACAAACTGTCTAGAAAGCAACAAAAAGCACACACTATACCTGAACTTACAGTAATCAGCAAAAGCCATACTCAGAGGAAAATGTATAGCTTTAAATGCCTTCAAAGGGAAAATTTTTTTCTATCAAAGGAGCATATTATTCATCTTAATAAGGTAGCAAACAGTAACTAAAAAACTGCTAGAAAGAGGAAATAGATAGAAACGGAAAGCAGAATAGAAAACATAAATCCAAAAGCTGGATTTTTACAAAGACTAATAGAAAAATAGACAAATCTTCCTGAATAAGGGAAGGGTAAAGAGCAAAAATATGCAATATTAGAAACAAGAAAGGAGATAACAGAAAATAATTAATAATGGCACCAAATCTAAAAATTCAGAAGAACCAGAACATTTCCTAGCAAATATAAATTACCAAAACCAGTAAGAAATGGAAAATCAAAATAAACATATTATCACAAAAGATACTGAAAGGATAATTCAAGATCTAATACTGAAAAATGGGCTGGATCCAGAGGGGTTTACAAATGAGTTTTATCTAAGTATTAAATAATAATTCCAATGCTATTTAAACTATTCCAAATGATAGAAAAATATGGAAAGCTCTCCTGTTTTATAAAATACATGGCTTTGATATCAAAATCCAAGATGGTAATAACACAAAAAATATACCTATAGACTCAGATGCAAACATTCTAGATATGATTTTAGTAAATGGAATCCTACAATATATCAAGAGTGTAATAAACCATGATCAAGCAAGACTTCTTCCACTAAAGCAAGGATATTTCAATATAAGGAAATCTATCAATGTAATCTATTAGCAAACTAAAGAAGAAAAACCATACGGCTATAACAATAGATGCTGATAAAGTAGTTAAAAAATACAGCAATTATTCCTAATAAAAACTCTGTAGAAGGTTGAAACAAAAAGCAATTACATACAATATAATAAAAACTATTTACCAAACCCAGCATTAATCATTATCCTAAATGGTGAAACATAAAACCTATTTTAATTGAAATAAACAATTTGTAGAGGTTCTACTATCACTATTAATATTTAATATTGTCTTAGAGGTTCTAAAGAAAACAAAAAGTAATAAAGCAAAGCATATAAACATTGGGAGGAAAATACATTATTGTATTCCTAGAAATTTCAAGGATACTAGTAAAACATAAACACATAAAAATTGCTACCGAAATTGGTATAAAACCTTGATAAGATGGCTGGATACAAGATAAACATAAGAAGACCAGTAGCCCTCCTCCTCTCTAGTAATAGGCACTTAGTAATGGAAATGGGGAAAAATACTTATGGATAAATTTTATAAGAAAGGTATTTTTTTTTTTTTTGGAGACAGAGTCTCACTCTGTTGCCTGGACTAGAGTGCCCTGGCATCAGCCTAGCTCACAGCAACCTCAAACTCCTGGGCTCAAGTGATCCTCCTGCCTCAGCCTCCCAAGTAGCTGGGACTACAGGCATGCCACCACCATGCCCGGCTAATTTTTTCTATATATTTTTAGTTGTCCAGCTAATTTCTTTCTATTTTTTAGTAGAGACTGGGTCTTACTCTTGCTCAGGCTGGTCTCGAACTCCTGAGCTCAAACGATCCTTCCGCCTCTGCCTCCCAGAGTGCTAGGATTACAGACGTGAGCCACCAGGCCTGGCCAAGAAAGGTATTAATATATGCTCTTTAATAGTGGTTGATTTCTCCATCACTAGGGAAATTATTGGATTGGGTGGCCATTAAACAAGAAACCACAGACTTTAACAGGTAGCTTGAAGAAATTTGTGACGTACAGTTGAATAAGGCAAAATAGCTATATGCATATATATATTTTTTTGAAAAACAAACTGACAAATTAAGTCCTACAAATGTATAAGTGTGGAGATACATGTATGTACGTCCATGGTTACGTGAGCACAGTGAAAGGGTGCACTCTAGGCTGTTTATATGTGTTTCCTGGGATGGAGGGAGTGAAAAGTAAGACTGAGGTGGAAGAGGAGAATAGGAGGAAGAGACATGCAAAAAGGGAAAAATTTTTAAAGATTTCACTGAAAATTCTGTAAGATACAATATTTATTAATATACCAAGAAATTAAGTGTGAATCTACACAAAAACAAATTTAAAAATTAAAGTATTTCTTTATTTTTTATTGTTTTTAGAGACAGAGTCTCACTTTGTTGCCCAGGCTAGAGTGAGTGCCGTGGCATCAGCCTAGCTCACAGCAACCTCAATCTCCTGGGCTCAAGTGATCCTCCTGCCTCAGCCTCCGGAGTAGCTGGGACCACAGACATGTGCCACCACGCCCGGCTAATTTTTTGTATGTATATTTTTAGTTGGTCAATTAATTTCTTTCTATTTTTAGTAGAGACAGGGTCTCACTCAGGCTGGTTTTGAACTCCTGACCTTGAGCAATCCGCCTGCCTTGGCCTCCCAGAGTGCTAGGATTTACAGACGTGAGCCACCACACTCGGCCTAAAGCATTTCTTTAAAAGAGCTAGAAGGATCTACCTTCCAGTAAATGGTAATTACATTATTGACTGGTAAAATGGGGAATTGAATTGAGGTAAGTGGTCAAAGAGGATTCTGGCTTTATCTGCAATTTTTAACTCTCCAAAAGAATCACAGATTTATATATTTAATTGAAATACACATAATTTTAAAATTAGCTGTGTAAAAAAAAGGAATACAAGAGAAGTCTATGGGAAGAGAGAATCGATTGTATGCAGTGATTGTGGAGGAATGTAGATTTTCTCTTAGTATGTTCTGGTTTTTTTATCTACATTTTTTTAAAAAAAGAACATGTATTAATTTTTCATTTAAAATAAGTCATGAATAAATTGAGTTAATAAAAAAAAAAGAGTAAGCCATGATCTAGCTGAAGCAAAAGGAAGCTAAGAACATGCCAAAGGAAAATGACGAGCAAACAGCCTGTGGCCAGGAAGCTGTGAGCGGTGATGTCCCTGGAAGAGAGCCTGGTTCCAGGTAAGGACTGAATACAACAGGTTCAAGACCGCAATCCTTCCCACCGTCCAGAGATCATAATAATATGTTTTTTAATTCAAACACATTGAGATATAAATTAAATACAATAAAATGCATTCATTTTAAGCGTACAATTCCACGAGTCTTGGAATGTGTTTATATACCCATGTGTAATTCCCTCCATAATCAACACAGACAGCCTTTTTATCATCCCCAAAATTCTGCTAGTCCCAGACAACAGCTGACCTACTTTCTGTTCAGTGACTTAGTTTTGCTTATTCTAGTGTTTCATATAACTGGAATCGAACGGGATGAATTCTCTGTGCCTGGTTTCTTTTGCTCAGCATATGTTTTGAGGTTTATCAGTGTTGTGTGTATCAGCTATTCATTTGTTTTTAAGGAGAATTGGTTTTGCATCATATAGATAATACCCAATTGTTTCCAGTTTTTGGCAATCATATATAAATCCACTATAAGCATTTGTGGACAGATTTTTGGTGAATGTAAGTTTTCATTTCTCTTGGGTAAATACCTCGGACTAAGAAACTGGGTCATATGGCAAGTATATGTTTAACTTTAGCCAAACTGTTTTCCAAAGTGGCTGGGCTATTTTGCATTCCCACCAGCAATACATGAGAGTCTTGGTTACTTTGTATTCTTTTCAGCACTTGGTATTGTTAGGTTTTTGTTTGGGCTTTTTAGCCATTTTAATGAGTGTGTAGTAGTATCTTATTGTGATTTTAATTTGTACTTCTCTAATGAATAATGATATTGACCACCTTTTTCATGTTGACATCTGTGTATCTTCTTTGATGAAGTATTTACTCAAATCTTTTACCCAATTTTTAAATTTTGCTTTCTTATTAAGTTTTGAGAGGACATACTCTGGACACTGGTTCTTCATCAGATAAGTGCTTGCACATTTTTTCCCCAGTCCCTGGCTTTTCCCTTTGCTTTCTTAACAATGTCTTTTTTTTTTTTTTTTTTTTTTTGAGACAGTCTCGCTTTGTTGCCCAGGCTAGAGTGAGTGCCGTGGCGTCAGCCTAGCTCACAGCAACCTCAAACTCCTGGGCTCCAGTGATCCTTCTGCCTCAGCCTCCCGGGTAGCTGGGACTACAGGCATGCGCCACCATGCCCGGCTAATTTTTTTTTTTTTTTATATATATCAGTTGGCCAATTAATTTCTTTCTATTTATAGTAGAGACGGGGTCTCGCTCTTGCTCAGGCTGGTTTTGAACTCCTGACCTTGAGCAATCCGCCCGCCTCGGCCTCCCAAGAGCTAGGATTACAGGCGTGAGCCACCGCGCCCGGCCAGAACTTTTGCTCTTTAAAAGACATTGTTAAGGCCGGGCGCTGTGGCTCACGCCTGTAATCCTAGCACTCTGGGAGGCCGAGGCGGGCGGATTGCTCATGGTCAGGAGTTCGAAACCAGCCTGAGCAAGAGCCAGACCCCGTCTCTACTATAAATAGAAAGAAAATTAATTGGCCAAGTAATATATATAGAAAAAAAATTAGCTGGGCATAGTGGCGCATGCCTGTAGTCCCAGCTACTTGGGAGGCTGAGGCAGCAGCATTGCTTGAACCCAGGAGTTTGAGGTTGCTGTGAGCCAGGCTGACGCCACGACACTCACTCTAGCCTGGGCAACAAAGTGACACTCTGTCTCAAAAAAAAATAAAAAAAAAAAGAGCAAAAGTTCTTAATTTTTATGAAATTTGACTTATCAATCTTTATATGGATTGTGCTTTTAGTGTCATATCTAAGAAATCTTTGTCTAACTCAAGAGCACAAAAAGCTTATCCTATATTTTGTTTTCTTCTATAAGGTTTTGATAGTTTTGCATTTAGGTCTGTGGTTCATTTTACTTTAACTTTTTTATATGGTGTGAGGTATGGACAAGGTTATTTGTTCCACATATTGAAATGCAATTGTGCTAGCACCATTTGTTGAAAAGAATATCCTTTCTCTGTTAAATTATCTTTACACCTTTTTTAAAAAATCAGTTGACCCATATTTGTGTGGGTCTTTCTGAATTCTCTATTCTATTCTGTTCCACTAATCTATATGGTTTTTTTTCCCCCTCATACCAAACTGTCTTGGTTGCATCTTTATAGTAAGTATTGAGTCAAGTAAAATGACTTTATCAACTTCAGTCTTCTTTTTCAATGTTGTTTTGGTTATTCTAGTTCATTTCTTTCCCATATACATTTTAGAATGAGTTCGTCAGTTTTTACAAGATAATATGGCTAAAGTTTTTACTGTAATTATGTTGAATCTATAGATTAATTTATTTCATCAGCGTTTTATAGTTTTCAACATATAGATCTTACATATCATTTGTTGGATTTATACATAAGTATTTTATGTTTTTCTGTGCTATTGTGAACAACACCTTAATTTTTTTTAAATTTCTAGTTGTTCATTGCTCACATATACAAATACAAATGAACTTTGTATTTTGACCTGCATCCTTGTTAAACTTGTTAATTCCAGCAGCTTTTTTTGTAGATTCCTTGGGATTTTCTATGTAGACAATCATACTGTCTACAAATAGTTTTGTTTCTTTCTTTTGTTAATCTGTAAGCCTTTTACTTATTTTTCTTGCCTTATTTGCTGGCTAGGAGCTCTAGTACAATGTTGAATAAGAGTGGCAACTGCAAATATCCCTGACTCATTCCCTATCTTAGAGGTAAATTGTTTAGCCTTTTGCCATTAACTATGATATTAGCTATAAATTTTTTGTTAATGTCCTTTTTTAGGTTAGGGAAGTTCCTTCATTTTCCTAGTTTGCTAAGAGTATGTATCATGAATGGATGTTTAATTTCTCAAATGTTTTCTGCATATATTGAAATGGTCATTTTTTATACTTTAATTTGCTGATATAGTGATTATATTGATTGATTTTTAAATGTTGAACAAGACTTGCATTCTCAATATAACCCCATTGGGAAATGATGTATTTTCCTTTTTACATATTACTGGATTCAATTTACTAATATTTTGTTAAGGATGTTTGTGTCTATGTTAATTTGTTTTGTTATCTTCTTTTCTTATAATTTCCTTATTTGGTATCAGGGTAATAAAATGGCTGCATAAAATGAATTGGGAAATGTTCCTTCCTCTTTTAATTTTCTGGAAGAGTTTATGTAGAATTGGTATTATTTCTTCACTAGACTCAATAATAATTTGTATTGGTTAATTATCTTTTTAGAGGGATTAAAAATAAGGGGAAAAACCCTTTCGTGTATACCTTTATTTTAACCATTTCCAGAGATCTTTATTTCTTTGTGTGAATATAAGTTTTTGTTGGCTGTCATATTTCATATTTTTTCTGCCTGAAGAACTTCCTTGAATGTTTCTTGTAGTGAAAGTCAGCTGGTAATGAATTCTCAATTTTTATTTGTCTAAAAATTATTTGTTTCTTTTCCACTTATGGAAAATATTTTTGCTGGGGACAGGATTTTGTGTTGGCAGGTTTTGTTTTATTTTCTTGCCATACTTTAAAGATGTTACTTTATTGTCTATGGCTTGCCTAATTTTGATAATAAATCTACTGTTATTCTCTTGTAAATTTTACCTCTGTTTCTCTTTATCCTGGCTTTGGTTTTCAGCAGTTTGAATATGATGTGTCTAGATGTGTGCATGGGGTAGTTTTCTCTTTTTTTATTTGTTTGTTTGTTTGTTTACTTTATCCTGCTTGAGGTTCTTTGAACTTCTTCTATCTGTGACTTGATGTCTTGTATAATTTTGGAGACATTCTCATCCATTATTTCTCCAAATATTTCTTCTGCCTCATTCTTTTTCTCTTCTCCTTCTGGGATTTCAATTACTCATATGTTCGACCATTTGAAAACATTTTTCCACACCTCTTGGATACTCTTTTTTTCCCACTCTTATTTTCTCCTTGTGTTTAATTTGCATGATTTCTGTTGACCTATTTTCAAGCTCACTGATTCTTTCTTAAATTACATCAACTCTACTGATCAGCTAGTCAAAGGTATTCATCTCTGTCACATTTTTTCTCCTAGCATTTCCATTTGACTCATTCTTGTAGTTTTCCTTTCTCTACTGAAATTCCCCATTTTTTCATGTAAGTTGTTCATATTTTCCACTATAACCTTTAGCATATTAAGCATAGTTATTTTAGGATTTCTGTCTGATAGCTTCAATATCTGAGTCATATCTAAAGCTGGTTCTGTTGATTGCTTTGTTTCTTAACAGTAGGTTGTTTTGTGTTTGAGGTCTCATGACTTTTGATTGACAGCCAAAGATCATCTTTAGAATAGTAGAGATTGAAGTAAATATTCATGACTCTTGTTCTACTGGGCCAGGGGTCTGCAAACTATGGCCCTTGGCCAAATCAGGCCTATTGCCTATTTTTGTATGACTTGTCAGTTAAGAATTTTTTTTTTTACCTTTTTAAATGGTTTAATGGAAATCAAAAGAAGAATAGTATTTTGTGACGCAAGGAAATCATATGAAACTCAAATTTCAGTGTCTATAAATAAAAGTTTTATTGGACCACAACCATGCACAACATTTACATCTTATCTATGGCTGCTTTCATTCTTTAACAACAGAGTTGAATAGTTGCAACAGAGGCCATATGTCTCACAAAGCCTAAAATATTTACTACTTACTGGCCCTTTACAGACAAAGTTTGCCTACCTCTTGATGTAGATGGTTTAGTCAGTCCAGTCAGAAATTGACCTAGCTTTGGGTTTTACGGCTATAGGTTTGGGTTTTACCTTTAGTGCACCACCAACTTTAAATTCTTCTAATATTACCTTGTTCTTAGAGTGGTGGCTGAGTTGCCAGAGGGCTTTTCTCAATGTTCCTGCTTCACTCTTAGCTTTAATGTGTGTTCCTGCTTCACTCTTAGCTTTAACGCTCTGTGTGTGTGTGCCTTAGTCAGTCCTGTGTCCCTGGGTGTCAATGATCTGCCTCTCTCCTAGCAGAAGGAGATTCCCCAGGATCTGGTACCAGGATGGTTTCCTTCACTGCTCCACAAGGTTAAGGCTTCTGTTCCAGGGGGGATAAAATCCAGTCTAGGCTCCATGCTTTTCCAGGCTGCAGGAACAGTAATTAACTGTTTTGCCACGTTTTGGCAAAATGCTTTTTGGTGAGAAGGCTAAGTGCAAATAAAACTAAGACTTATATTCAAAGCATGTTCATGCTGAAGCTATCACAGAACCTTATAACACTCTGGAGGAATAAGCAGATCAAAGCAGCTCATCTACACACAGTGTTGCCTTGGAGTCTCTGGCCCTTTTTGGGTTTAACCAGACTTCAGTTCCATGAACTCCCTGACCTGACAGGTTAACTCCAGTCCCAGACACATCTGGATGCTTGACTCACCTCTGGTCCTAATCAACGTGCACAGCCTCAGTTGCAGTGAGTGCTGTGTCAATGCTTAAGAATAATTAATAACTCATTGCAATGAATAACTGAATTTGCACTAAATACAAGTGCTATAATTATGCCAAATCAAAAGCTACGCATAGAATATGGAAAATCTTTGGGAAGCTGAACTGGTTTTATTGAGGAAAAATCATCACATCACAGCATGTTACAGTTGGAAAAAATGTTTGAGAACATCTAGTCCACCTTCTTCACTTAACAAACAAGGTGACCAAGGATCAGAGAGAAGTAGCATACAAAAGGTCACACAGCAAGTTAACAGTGAGGAAACTATTGGTTTTTGAATTAAAAGTAGGATGGAGGCAGGGAGCCTCTGGGTCTTTGTGGGAGGGGGGTGGCATGTTGGAGGGAAGAGCACCAGGCTTGCTTCTATTGCTAACTAGCTATGTGGCCCAGCTAGTGAGCGTGACTCAGTCTCCCCCTGCCAGCTGCCCTGCCTTCTTTCCCAGGGACTAAATCAGCTGAAGGGTGTAATGGCTCTTCAGTAAACATTAAGCCTTTGCCGGGTACGGGTTTATGATAGTCTGGAAGCCGGAAATCATGGAAACGTGGGGGCCATGGGAGGCCGTTACCGAAGCCCGTTGGTGGAGCAGCACTGCAGGGGTCCTGCCATCACCTGAACTTGCTTCCCTCCATTTTTTGAAGATGAGGCTCAGGGCACAGCTCGGTGCAGCAAGGCCCACTCTTTGGAGGTTCCTGCTCTTGACTGCCTCTTCCTGTCTCCTCCACAGCTTCTGGGTCAGCCAGGCTCTAATCAGGACATCAAAAGCAGAGTCATGTGAACAGAGCAAAATTAATATGAGGAACTGGTTTAAAACCTCCTAGGGGCATCATGAGGACTGTTCTGGGGACACTCTTTGTATCAGCTAGCTCAGCTGCCATAGTCTGGAGGGCTTAAGCAACAGACGTGTATTTTCTCATAGTTTGAGTCACTGGAAGTCCAAGACTGGCGATTTAGTTTCTGGTGAGGGCTCTTCCTGGCTTGCAGACGGCCGCCTTCTCACTGCTTCCTCACATGGCCCCTCCTCACTGGGTGTGCGTGAGAGCTCTCTGGTGTCTCTTCTTGTAAGAACATTAATCCTATCAGATCAGGGCCTCACCCGTTTACCTCATTTAACCTTAATTACGTCCTTAGAGGCCCCATCTCCAAATACAGCCCCATTGGGGGTTAGGGATTCAACATATGAATTTGGTCCTGATAACTTTCAAAAAAGCTGGAGACCAGAACCTGTTGCTGCTGCCAGGTGAAGACCCACTGCTGAGCCAGGCTGCCTGGAGTAGGAAGCAGACGAGAGGAAGAGTGTCCCTCCCCTCCTCCTGCCCCAACGTCTGCTGACATGGGTCCAGCTGACAAAGTGGCAGTGTCACAGCCAGGTATGGAAGGTTGAGTGTGGAGCTGAGAGGAAATAGCTTAGTGACTGGCACATTCCCAATAGGAATCCTCTCCAGCCACGATTGACCATGGAATCAGAGCAATCCAACATTTACTGAGAACCTGTTATGTAGCAAAAATCACATTTGCTCTCTGAGATTACAGAAAGTCTTAAATGTCATATTAAAGAATTCAGAATTTGGTCCGTGGGCAGCAGGGCAGTATGGATTTGAGTAAAGGGGGGATATGATCAGCTGTCCTCTCTGCTCTGCCCTGTCCTGCCCATCCTTCTTCCCCAAGCCCCTGGCTCACCCCAGGCTCGCCTCTTCTGCGCTGGTACCTCTCTGCTCATTCGATATGCATGAGCAGTTTAATAAGCAGCATCACTTGCTCAGGAGAATATTCCGTGGGCTCAGAGCTGTGCCTGCAGCTTCACTGTGAGCCCGGGAGCGGGTGCCCAGCTGAGACGACACTACATGCTCGGGGATGTGGAGAGAGCGGGGTGGGAAGTGCTTCGTCAGACCCTGTCACATCAACTGCACCCCTGTCGCCATCCTCCACACCACACACACACACACACACAGAGCTCTCTCCTAACACACACTGTGACTCACACACGCGCACAGGCAAACCCTCTCTCGTTTGCACACTTACTCCTGCAGATTCACACTCATTTACCCGCAGGCACTCATGCCCTCACTCCCAGCCTCTCAGACACGTGCCCCTCACACGCTCCACACACTCACACACTCATTTTATGCACACTCAGCCTTGCTCGCCCTCACATGCAAGTCACTCTCACACCCGCTTTCTCACAGCGTCCCCCACCCCCTACCCCCACTCGCTCGCAGACACTCACTCCCTCACACTCTTGCTCTCACACTTGCTCTGTCACCTCCACACTCTCGCTGCCTCCCTCACACTCACTCTCACTCCCTTGAAAGCCCCTGGCCCCGTCACTCAGGCGTTGGGCCACCTGCGCCCGTCCCCCACACTCACTTGAATCACCCGCACTCCCTGCCTCGCTGCCTGTCACACCTGCTCCCTCCAGGCTCTCCAGCTTGCTCACCCTCACTGCTCATCATCACCCCCTCCCGCAGCCATGCTCTCAGCAGGACTCTGCCCTCCACCCTGCTGTCACCCTGCCCCCTTTCTCTGGGCTCTCTTCCTCACTCAGCAAATCGGCAGAAACTGGACCAGCCTTTTGGGCTGAGGCCAGACATGCAGGGGGCCTTCTGTGTACCCCCTTCCTCTGACCCGGAGCCACTTCCCCTGCTCCTGAGCAGAAGACAAGACAGACATGTCCCGTCCACTATGGGACAGACATGTCCCGTCCCCCCTCCATTGCCCACTCCCTGCCCGGCATGCTGCGGGGCACCAGGGCTCCAACGGGGAGCACTTTTCCCCAGAGGCTCCCAGCCTCGTCCCGCCCCAGCGGGGTGTTGCTCCACCGTCCTCTCCCCAGACCCCCAGCCAGGCCTCCCTTTCTCCTCCACTACCTTCCCTCGACTCCCAAGACACCCCAGTGTCACCTGATTGCACTGCCCCAGCAGCAGTCCTGTCCTTTCTTTGATCTTCATCTTGCTCTGAACATTCCTACAAAAACCTTTTGTCTCCCAGGTTCCGGGTGCGTTTTCCGTGACTGCTCTCGGGGGGCTTTGCCATCTGGGGTCTTCGCTATGGATCTGGGCTGCTTTCTTACCTTCTCCCTTGGGTTTGTGCCCCTCTTTCGTCTTCTATAAATGTTCCTCATTTCATTTTTATGTATTCATTTGAATGGGTAATGCAGTCACGTGTTTCAAAATTCAAAAGGTATAAGGAGAAAAGTCTCCTTGTCACCCCGTCCCTCAGCAGCCCAGTTCCTGTCCCCAGAGGCCATCGTTCTCTCCGTTTCTTGCATAAGGTTCTAGAAATAGATACAAGGAAATGTGTGTGTGCATGCGCTTTTTAAGGGTAAGCTTGTCTGGCTGTCGCTGGGATCGAGAGGGACATCCCCTGCCTCCTCCCATCAGGATTATTTGTGATTGCTCTGTCACAAGTGCATTTGTAAGAGCTTTCTGACCTTCTTCTCATACCATCCTCCCTTTCAGACTCTTGTAAAATAAAGAAATAACTATAAATTATTTTCTGGATATTTTTTACTCTGCCTCCCTCAGGTCTAAGAGATACTTCTGTGTGCTAAACCTTCCCCACTTCCGCTATCTCCATGTGCAATATTGTAAAGGCTCTCTCAAGATTCTTATCACTTCCAGTTGGCCAGTCACTTCTCTGATATCAGCATTGATTTCAGAGTGACTGGTCCACTGGTCATTCCCTCTACCCCTGAGAGATTAAATTATTGGGCAAGTTGAAAGCAATGGTTGGAATAGATGCCTCTTTGAGGGCCTCCCTTTGTCTGCCGATGTCCTAAACCAACCTTCAAAAGGTGGACGAGACCAAGGAGCACCCCCCCCAACCGGGGAGGGGATGGGGCATGTGACCACGTCCACCCGTCCACCAGCCTGGTTTCCTGCTGGCCCTCCCACAGGCCTCTGGTTAATTGCCGGGAGACATCAGTGGCGCTCTCCAAGGGCGGATCAAGCGAGCCAGCCCGCAGCATCCCAGCTCAGCAATCATCGCTGATTAAAAACTAGTTACAAAGCAATGAAGATGGAATCCTGCATTAACCAAATGACCCCGTCCTCGGCCAAGCCCAGATAGATGGCAGTGATTATGAAAGCATCACTTACAATGTCGGCAGCCGTTAGCGGCTGTTTGAATTACCAGGAGATTTACGGGGTAGTGACAGCATTTGGCTGGATGGGACTCAAGCTCTTTGCTTCATTCCCAGATGTGCCTGAGTGTTTACCAGCTCCTGTGGACCCACAGCCTACCCGGACCGCTCTAGCTCGGCTGGGCTGCTACGTGGATTTAATCAGAATACGCTGGCCTGTGTAAAGTAGAAATTTATCACATTGCCAATTTTCAGAGAATCTGAATCAGCTCAGCTACACTTAATACTAAAACTATCCTGAACATAATTTAATCTGTCTTTAATGATTCAAAGGTGCTTTGAAGTCTTGCACTAATCAGAGTCATGGTTATGAATATCAGAACTTGATATCGAAGAAGGATAAAAGTGCCCATCAAAGAATTAGGTAAAAGAAATGACGGGAAACCGCATAAGTGGACGCTTCTGTGAGAGTGCCCGTGTGACCGTGTGTGTCCCCGGACATGTGGAGGCGGTGCGTGACCTGAGATCTTTCCTGACTACCGTTGACCTCACAGTGAACAGCGAATGAACCTATCCAAAACTCAGCCTGCTCCCACACCTGCTAAGGAGAATTTGAGCCTTGGCCAACTTGGGCCTCAGCTGAGCAGATTTGAAGTGGAAGGTGAGGGGAGAATTGTCCTGCCCAGGAAAGGCACAAGAGCCCAAGACAGAATCCCCTTTAATGGGTAAAAGAGCAATGAACAGATACGTGGTGAAGGAAGAAGGAGGGAGACAAGAGTTGGGTGCAGAAGAAAGTAGAGTACAGCAGGGGGCAGCTGCCATGAATGTGAGTGTGAGTGTGAGTGTGTTAAGTGAGGATAGCAGTGTCTACTTCATTAGGTGGTTGTGAGGTCTAAGACGCCCACTTGCTTTGCTACGTCCCCCCAAATTCCTATGTTGAAGTCTAAATCCCCAGTGTGATGGTATTTGGAGGTGATGTCTTTGGGAGGTGATTAGGTCATGAGAGCAGAGCTCTTGGGAAGGGGATTGGTGGCCTTTTAAAGAGTCCCCAGAGAGCTGCCTCGCCCCTTTTCCACCATTTGAGGACACAGTAAGAAGGCACCGCCTATAAACCAGGAAGTGAGCCCTCACCAGACAGCAGACCTGCCAAGCTGTGAGAAACACGTGTCTGTTGGTTCAGCCACCCGGTCCATGGAGTTGTTTTAGCAGCCTGAGCAGACTCAGGTGCGCTCGTTCTCTCTCTCGCTCTCTCTCTCTCTCTCTCGCTCTCTCTTTCTCTCTCTCTTTCTCTCTCTCTTTCTCTCTCAAGAAAATTTTGATAGAATCACTATTTGGTTCCATGAAGTGGGGAAAAAAATTAAATAAAAAAAAGAATCACCATCTGGAATTTTTAAAATCACTTCAGGAAAGAGTTAACTTGCTCTTCGATAGTATTCGGCCGTAGGTACCTCTTTGAACACAACCCACATGGAAACAGACGCAAGAAGTCAGGAGCAGGAAGGCCTGGCTGTTGGAGCAGCAGCATTTAGGGCCAGACACCCTCTTCGAGGCCCCCCGGAAGTGGTTCCCAGCAGCAGGCTCCAGCAGATGGTGCCCGGACGTCCGCATCTCTGCCCTCGGCCCTTGCTAACCAGGCCAACTAGAGGAAGTGGACATGCTCAAACTTCAGGCAGAAGCCGGACAACAGGGCAGCTCCTCCAGCCCTAAGAAACAAAAGTCAAGTTACAGGGACAGCTGCGTTTACCTCTGCTGGGCCTCCCCTGGGGCCTCCGCAGGAGAGAGAAGGCTGGACAGCCGGGCTGTGCATCCCAGCCAGCATGTTCCCAGCCAGTGCGGGAACCTAGGGGTGGGACCAGAGGCTCCATTACCAAAGGACCCTAGGGGTGGGACCAGAGGCTCCATTACCAAAGGACCCTAGGGGTGGGACCAGAGGCTCCATTACCAAAGGACCCTAGGGGTGGGACCAGAGGCTCCATTACCAAAGGACCCCGTGGTCCCGGCTCTGTGGAATTGCAGGCCAATGCTTTTTGCCAGAGCCCAAATCCTACCTCTGCTCCATCCTTGCCTTCCCTTGCCCCGTACCTATGAAAGGCCCATGTGTCTGGGGATTTGAGGAGTCCAGAGTATGTTCTAGGCCTTGCTACAGATGGGGGGCATATTCCCAGTGCCCTTCCTCTGCTGACCTCTCAAGTGATGGGATAGCCAACTGTGTCCCCACCTGGCCCCACCCCTCTCCCCACAGCCACCAGAATGGACATTTTGCTCTACAAGCTTGACCATGTCGGGGCCCTCATGCCCTTTATTGACCCCCCACATGCACAGAGAGGTTCTCAACGTAGACATCTGGAAACTTCTGGGGGCATCTTGATGGTCACAATGACGA
The DNA here is from genome assembly GCF_040939455.1 of Microcebus murinus. Lineage (NCBI taxonomy): Eukaryota > Metazoa > Chordata > Mammalia > Primates > Cheirogaleidae > Microcebus > Microcebus murinus. The sequence continues at coordinate 32,503,318 of NC_134121.1, read as the reverse complement.
AAGGCAGGGCCAGAGATGTGGATGCCCGGAACGTGCGGGGCAATCCCACATGAGGATGACTTGTCCTGGGTCTCCCGTAGCCTTGAAGGGTCCCACACAATACCCGTGTAGATGAGAACCCGATCTATAATCACCTGGGCCTTTTGCCTGACTTTGACAGTCAACTGGAAGTATTTATCGCATAGCTGCAATATGCATCGTAGCTATCATATAAACGAAGGGAAGAGCATGCGCTGTTTTGTTAAGAACAAGAGTTATTTGTCATTTCAGAAAATCAAGTCCCCTACCGCAGATGGCTCTTGGTGTCAGTCTGCATTTATGTCCGCTAGCACAGCCGTTCCCAAATATTTATATGCTAAAATACGTGTCATTTTATTGAATTACTTACTTTACATTTCTCCTTTATATTACAGATTGAGCATTATAATGAAGTCTTTTGAAAATACATGTATATATAAGTTATGTTGTTTGTGGATTTTCTTCCCGGCTAGTAAAGGGGACATTAGAATGTCGAATGTATTTTTACATAAAGCGGGTGTTGGGTCCGATAGAGTTGAGAAACAGGCTCACAACTACTGCCCCAACCCCTCAGGAAGGCCTCCAGGTCCTTCTGATCCAGCCCATCTGCTGCTGCAGCCCCATCTCTGCCCGCCGCGCAGCCCGCACCGTGGACTCCAGCTTCCCCAGTATGCCCAGTTCCTTGGAAATAGTGCAGGTCCTGGCTTTCCTGCAGTTGCCTGGCCGTCCTGCCCCACCACCTAAAACCTCCGTACTCCGCACCCTTCTATGCCTCACGCACGGTTCCCACAGCAGGACAGGGTGGCTTCCACCCACCTGGCTGGCCCCGTGGGACCAAGTCCCACCTCGTGAGCTGCAATGCCACAGCTGGCTCTCCCGGGAAGGCACACGGGAAAGCAAGCCAATGACAGCGCTGCTCCCGAGAGCTTGGGCGTGTGACACGCACGGTGTGATATCGACGGCCGAGAGCAGAATAGTGCGAGTAATTCACACGCTGGCGTGTGGGTGCGGTGCGTATGACACACACGGTAGCGGGTGGGAGCAGTGGCAGAGACACCGGTAGCAGGAGACAGTGTGGAAAGCACACCGTTGGATGGGGGATGGCGAGGGAACGTGCGGTTAAAGGGCTGAGGGAAGCTGGCGGATCAATGAAACTTCCCCACGGGGCTGCTGATTACGCTTCACAAAAACAGTTCTCAGTTCCGTCACAGACGACGGACGGGTAGAACAATTTCCTCTCACAAAGAATTGCAGTGAAGACCATGGCTAAAAAAACCAAGGAGTGTGTGTATGTGTGTGTGCATGTATATATGTGTGTTTACATGTGTACGTGTGTATGTCTATATGTGTGTACACGCGTGTATGTGTATACGTGTGTATGTGTGTATGAGTGTGTGCATGTGTGTATGTGTATACCTGTGTATGTGTATGTGCGTATGTGTACGTGTGTACATGTATGTTATGTGTATTGTGTATGTGTGCGCGCACACACGCGTGTGTATGAGTACACGCGGTGAACTCGGTGGAGCTGGCCATCTGACGGATTGGTTCCTGGGTGCGTTGCTGTGAGGCTTCGCTGCTCGAGGCTCTCCGGAAGCGCTTGCAAAGGAAGGGCTCAAGATCTCTCTTGAGGAATCAAACCATAAAATCCACTCTGAGGGAGGTGGGCTGAGAGGAGCACCATTTAGCCAGGAAAGCACAGAACAAAGGGAAGTCTCAAGGGCTGGTGTCCGTCTCCTGGGGAGAGGAAGTCTTAAACAGTGAACTGCAGGTGCCACAGCCAGTCGTCTGGGCATCTGCAAGGTGGAGGGGAGGCGGGGCCCAGCGAGGATTTCTAGTGCTCCCACCCCCGTGCTCAGCCCCTCGCTGCTGGGAGACAGATGCATCCTGCCCGCTTAGCAGATGCAGTTGAACATTCGCTCCATGCAGCCGCCCTGGCTCTGAATGAAACGTGCCAGGCAACCTTCTGGCTGTAACCTGACCGGCTTGGTAGGTAGTCCCTGGCTGGTGTCCATGCTCCGGCCCTCTTAAGTCACCCCGAATTTTCTGCACTCAGTGAGCGAGCAGAGAAAGACCCACTCTGAGGGTGCAAAGCAAACGTGTGAGCAAGCCCAGGATGGGAACGCATCCCCCCGAGGCCCTGCCACCTGCCCCGGGGAGCCCCCACCCTCACTCGCCTCTCGCCCAGCGTGCTCATGCCCAGCCGTGCTGTGCTCACTTCCACGCCTGCAGCTTCCCACAGTGCCGCAGTGGGAGGCCACCCGCCGCCTCCATCCCGGCCTCCAGGCAAGCACACACAGCTAGGCAAGTTTGTGCCACAAACGCCGGGAACCCTGCAAGGCTGTGGGCCAGCTGGGGACAGTTCCTGACGCATGGCGGGCCCTAAATAAAACTGGGTGGAGTGGACCGTTCTGTAGCCCACTCTTGGAGGAGGAGCCTGGGCCCCGGGCCCCCCACTCAGAAGCATTTCCTCATGCCTTCGGGGCCCGCTGATGGCTTTCAGAATTCCCGTGACCGTGACCCTTCTTGGTTCTCTGCGGTTGGGAGGACCTTCAGGCCTGCCTGTCCTGTGTCCTGTATTCTCGACCTTAACCATCTGCATCACCTTGGCTGCTGCTTCTGTGAAATAGGGATCGTGATGCCACCTACACCAGGGACGGGGTCGTTTTTCTAAGGGCCCCACAGGTGAGGAAGAAGAGGCATGAGAAGGTAAATGTTCTTCAAGATCCTCCGCTGAACAGTTCTGAGATACAAACTCCTCCTGCCCCCCACCGCCTCCCCCACCCCGCTCCCAGCCTGGTACACTTGGAGCTGTGCTCCTGCAGAGAATCAAAGTGGTCCTTTCTTCGCCTCCCTTCCTCCTCTCCCTCCTCCCTTGAGCCTCCAAGGTGAGCCAGCTTGGCCTGACAGCTCGGAGCCTGTCTCCTAGTCAGGAAGGGAGCTGGCACTTCCATTTGCAGCAGGGAGCAGGATGTGAACTCTGCAAGAGGACGATGCAGTCCTGAAACCCTGCTCCCTCACCCCCTCCACCGCACAGCCAGGGGAATCAAGTGACAGCCGGACTCCAGGGAACCGAGCTGGCGAGACCGAGTTCTGTGGGGGCAATGGCAGGCCGATTAAGCCACAGAGGGACAGACAGTCTCACAACTGTGGCCTCCTGCTCTGCTCCAATGGGCACCTTCAATTGTCTCATAATTTCCCGCTCCCATTGGCATTCTGGAAGCTGGAAATGACCTTCTATTGCCGTCTTCCAGACCACAGGTGGATTCTGCCCACTCAGGGCTTCCCTTTACTTTGGCACTCAATGGCCTACATCCAGGGCACCTGCCTACCTGCCTCACCCCATATACCTATCTACTTGCCGTTCCCAAACACATCGTGCAGTGCTCCGTCTCTGTCCCGTGGCTCCTGTTGCATCCTCCACTTGCAATACCCTTCCCCTGCAAGACCCTTTTCCACCTAGCGGACTCCTCCTTGGCCTCTCGGCTCAGTTCTCAGTCATGGCCTCCGAGCAGCCTTCTAGGATGCCCCTGTCTGGTGGCATGCCCCTCTCCTGGGCTCCCACAGCCCCTGTGCTTCCTTCTCTGACTACAATGATCCTGCAGCAGTGGAACTGCTTACCTGTCTGAGCTCCCGGAGGGCAAAGATGGCCTGTGCTTCCTGTTTTCGAATCTCAAGCTCCTAGCACAGAACCTGCAAAAGCATAGGTACTTAACAAATACATGTTGAATGTAACTAAATTTGGTAGAAAGTTTACTTTTTTCCCCCAAATAAATCTTACAAATTGGCCAGGCATGGTGGCTCACACCTGTAATCCTAGCACTTTGGGAGGCCAAGGCAGGAGGATTACTTGAGGTCAGGAGTTTGCGACCAGCTTGAGCAAGAATAAGACCCCATCTCTAAAAAAAAATCAAAAATTTAGCTGGGTGTGGTGGTGGGCACCTGTAGGCTTAGCTACTTGGGAGGCAACAGGATCACTCAAGTCCAGGAGTTTGAGGTTGCAGTGAGCTATGATGATGCCACTGCACTCTAGCCCAAGCAACAAAGCAAGACCTCACTGAAAAAAAAAAAGAGAGAGAGAGAGGAGAAAGAGAGAAAGAATGAAGTTCGAGACCAAATAAATCTTATAAATTAGGATTACACTGGAATTTATATATTGGTGAATCATGCGTACCCAGTTTGCCTTTTTTGTAATAACTTTATTGAGATAGAACTCATATAACTATACAATTCACCCATTTAATCTAAAGTGCACAATTCAATGTTTTTTTTAGTATATTCATAGACATGTACAACTATCACCACAATCAATTTTAGAATATTTTCATCACTTTAACCACTTGATTAAGTTGGGTCTGCTAGATTATACCATGATAAAGTTACTCCTTTTTCTTTGTGATCAGTAAATATATTTTGGGGAGATACTTTCAGACTATGTGTACATATATCCATTCCTCATAAACTTTCATTCACTAAATTTAGCATCAGCTAATACCTCGTGGCTGAATTATTACTACGATAGCAGCCAAATGGTGATTTTCTGATTGCATCTTTCCTTCTACACTTAGTAGTTGGTATTTTACTCTAAGGAAAATTTATTTATTTGTGTCAGTATGGATTCAGGATTATTACTAATATTCAAAGGATTATAGCTGATTATTATCATTATTGACGTTTATATTTCAATTTCCCCTGGTTTAGCCAGCAGAAGCCCCTCAAATTGGCTTCTGTGTCCTTTCAAAATGCCCACATCAGTGTTGGGGCATTTTATTTTTTTCTAGCACAAGATATTCTAGGCTCATCTTATACTTTGCCTGCCCCAGCCCTAAAATCATCCATTTATCCAAGGCTCCCTTTTAGTGAAGAATGGGATTTAGAAATGAAGACATGGGCACTAGGTGTGCTCATTGGTGCTGGGATATCACTTCTCTTAGGCCCTCTTGATGGACAGATCCAAAGAACACACACATTCTCTGTGTCACCCCCCCCACATGCATACATATTTATATACATTCATACCCACATTTACATTTATATTTGTATCCATATATATCTAGACATATATCGAAAAACATAAATTCACGCTGACACCTCTACTTCCCATCCAACACCTCAGAACTCATTCTCATTTTCCCCTTTCCCACACTTGTAACTCCCTCTCTGACAGTGGGGCACCTGGCTCCCATCATCCTCAACGTATCTACTTGTCAGATGAACCCATGTGTGTTACCAATCTCCTATCACCTTTGGGGACTCCTGCATGGACACTCTCTTTACCCTACTTTGCCTTACAAAAAATTAGCCGGGCATGGTGGTGCATGACTGTAGTCCCAGCTACTCGGGAGGCTGAGGCAGGAGGATTGCTTGAGCCCAGGAGTTTGAGGTTGCTGTGAGCTAGGCTGATCCCACGGCACTCACTCTAGCCTGGGCAACAGAGTGAGACTCTGTGTCAAAAAAACAAAAAACAAACAAAAAACAAACCCACCACATAAGGAACAGCTGTCACCGCCACCACCCCATGTAGTTGTCCCCTGTGGTCCCCTCAGACTCTAACACCTTATGCCCCACTGTGTCCCTGCACCAGGATGCTCCTCCACGTGGACACTCTCTTCACCCTGCTTGGGCTCTGACACCCAGCCTGGGCTGCTGGCACCTGCTCCACATAGAGACACCATTCTTACCCGCTTGTCTCTGACACCCTAGGCTGGACTGATGCCATCAATGCCACCAGCCACCTATCCCCACACAGATACCCACCTTGTTCATTGAAAAGGGCAGGCTTTTCACACATGGCCAACCAGGAATACATGCAGACAGAGTATGGGAAAGTAATATACATTTAGCCTATGGAAACAAATATGGATTTCCACATAGTCAAATCGATCTCTCATGAATTCTACCTTTGTTCTATGATAAAAAAAAAAAAAAGGCATTTTCCAGTTGAGTTGAAATGCATATTCAGCTTTATTTGCTGCAGTTCTTTTCTATTTTTTTTCTTTTATACCTAAAATGCTTGTTGTATAGTATCATGGAGCCAAGGGTTTTTTTTTTTCTCCAAATTGCCAATCAGTAGGATCCTACTTGGGACAGGTGGTGATCCATGGTGTGCCCATATGGTCAAGATTATCCAGAACAATTTCAAGTCTTTCTCAATGTTGGTTGAGCACTTATTGGAGGCCAGGCTTCCAGCCAGCATCTCAGGACATGAAGATAAAGGGACCAGTTCTTGCTTTTAGGGGGCAATAGAATAAGGAAGACGAATCATAGGCAAATCACACCATCACGTGTGAGCCACGCTGGGCACAGCATGAAGGGAGACGTGGGCAGGGAAACTTCACAAAGGAGCTGTGAGTTGAGGCAGGAAAGGTCAGGGATGTTTTCCAGGTGGACAAGTGAGGAAAGGGCATTTCAGAGCAAATTGCTTAAATTCTCTGAGCCCTGATTTTTTCATCTAGAAAACATGGGGGGGGGGCGGGGGTAGCTCCTTCTTCATGGACTTGTTGGAATTCAGGGATGGGACCTGGGCCAGAGTCTTGTGCTGAGTTTGTCATGCAGCAGGAGATCAACATAAGGAACATTCTCCACCTTCCCTGGCAGGAGACGCCAGCAGCCCTGGGTAAATGACTCCTCTGCTCTTCATTCCTTGAACCTGGCTAGGTGGGATTTCCAAGCAGCTAAGGCTTCACAGAAGAATATCGAGATGAAGCCAAGCAAAGACCCCGTGGACCTGGGTAGGGGTGAGGGTTAAGAGGAAGGTGAGCATCCCTGGAATTGGATTTGGTACCTTCACAGTTTCCACCGGCATACCCATCCTCTCGCTGCAAAGCTGATTTTGGAGTGGAAGATCCAGGTGGCAGAGCTGTAGAGGCCATGCAGCCAATTCACAATGTGACTCTGAGCAAGTCATTTCCCCTCACTTGAGAGTTGATTCTTCTAGCTCCAGGACACCCAGAGCATTCCCCATGGCCCTGGGCCAGTCCAGGCATGAAGACAGGGAAAGGGAGACATACACCTTTAAGGCTGTCATCCCACCCTTAATGGAGTCCACATGCCAGCTGTGCCATTGACAGGTCCTTGGGCCAGCAGTTGCCATGGTGTGTGGACTCAGAAGGCATGTTGCTATAATAAGATGTGTTTATTTGAATACGAAGGTCAGGGAGTTAAGTAGTTGGTATTCCAGTCGTATAGAGTCGTTTGCACAGTGTCACTAATAATTAAAGGGGGTTTTGACTAATCTAGTTGCTCTTCCTAAATATACTCTGCTCAAGAAACTCATCAAAGCAGCAAAGTAATCTTTGAGGTTATTAATCTCCTCTGCTTCACAGCTGGGGCAAATTTATTTGCTTGAATTAGCATGTAATAAACTTATAATAAAGCTGCCAGAGTCCCAGCTTGGTAGAGATCAGCTCCATGTAGTGGGTGGTTACATCTAGGAAATGGGGTACTAGTCCCCAGGCCACCACGGCCGGCCTGCTGAGGCTGGGGGGCTGTCCCAGAGGCCACGCAGAAAGGGGGCCACCAGGCATGGGTGACCCTGAGGTGGAGCTAAAGGGAGCTTTGCAGACCGGACAGTCCACCTGCTCATCTCTGCCCCTCCCCATTGCAAAGGCGAAGAGAATGGAAGGATGAGCCCGCAGTGAAGTAGACAGACCTGGGGGAGCCAGGTGAGAATCCAGGTGGGAGGCGTTTCCCGCCCCCCATCCACCACCGCTCCATAGTCAGCAGTCCTCACGGTCAGGGTAGATCCTCCAGGTTCTACCCGAGACCCCTGCCTGCATCCCTTACTTCCTTCCGCCTGGCCCTCTGCCTGCCCCTTCCCACACCCCAGCCCCGCCAAGACCTGCCTGTCTTCCCTGTTTCTCCGTTGTCCAAGGAAGCGCCACCCCTCTGCGCTGTCTGGGAGCCCGTCAGAACATCCTGTGCTCCCTGGCTGCAGCAGTCTCGTGCTGGTCCCGGATCCGTAAGCACACTGAGAGTCTGAGGGGAGTGTCTACCTGAGCCCCCGGGAGCGAGGGAGCCGCCAGACTAGGCGTCAGGGCAGCTCAGGTGGGGCCTGAGTCTTTCTTCCACTCCCTTTCCGCTCTCTGCTCCTCGTCCCCCACCCCCATCCCCATCCTCTTATCCTTCCATCGTCCTGCCCCATCCTCTCCTGTCCCCTCACCCCCATCTCCTGCCTCCACCACCCCCTTGCCCCATTTCTTACAGTCTTTGGAGGAGAAGAGAGGCTTCTGGAGGTCCTGAAGACCCACGACCCTGAACCTTTCTTCAGACACCTCCAGGATATTGACCTGAGTGAGGCCTTTCCAGAAACCTCACACCTGCAGTGTTCCCAAAGTCACAGGTATTTTTTTTTCATCAAGCACTGGATACTAAAAATAGAATGAGTTTTAAGACCTCACTGGAGGTCTTAAAACTCTAAAAGATTGAGAGCCACCTACCTAGGTCAAGTTCATTTTTTTTGAAACTCAAAGAGAATAAGTGACTTGCCTAAGGTCATGCAGCAACTTAGCCCAGGGCCAGCAGTGGATCCCAGGTGGCCTAGCCCCCTCCTGAGGGGCTCCTTCCACCTGCCAAACTGCCCTGGATGGGGACACGTGGTGACAATTCCCTCCTTGCCAACTACTGTGTTGGCCTATGTTCTGGGATCTGGATGACTCCCTAGTTTTCCTAATCGTTTACTCAAAGGTCCCCAAAATGCTTCTTCCCATCCAATCCCCCCACCACTCCTTATAAGTGACCTAGTCTAGGAGGCAGCTTTTCTTGGAGCTTTCACACCTGGCACAGTCAACAGAAGCAGAACATGGACTCCCTGTGGGGCAGAACTAGACCTGACCTGTGCGGTATCTGGTGCTGGAAGGACAAACACCCTGCAGGTGCTGTTGGAAGGAGAACAGTCTGGCAAACCCAAAATCTGGTGGAGGATAGCAAAGATAGAACCCCAATGGTGGGCAGCATCGGTGGAGCCCCATTCACTGGGGACGGAACTCTTGCTCCATACCCACGCACACAGCCCGGCTATGCCACGTCTTCCCATCGCCAGTGTGGTCTGGATCAGCTCGGCAAGGAAGGCTCTCCCCACTGCTCCTCACAATCTTGTCTGGAAGCCTTGGCTGGCTGGAAGCCTGGTCTCTACTAAGTGCTCAACCTCCGATCCTACTGGAAGCTGAGGAGCAAATGATTTCAGCCCTTTCTTGGTGGAGATGGCAAGGGCTGGACCCTAGCTAAGATGTCAGAGGTGTCAGTGTCCAGTGTCCAAGGAATCCCAGAAAGGTGTGAACTCACCCTTGGGTAATAAAGGTGGTAAGAGAGAAAGCGGGAGCTAGAGAGGCCTCCAGTTAGCTTTCATCTCCCCAGGCTTTCTCTGGAAACTCTCAGTGAGATCTTTATTTTCTTTGGCAAAGGAATTTGGGGAACAAAGAGGAAAAGAATAGAGTCCCCTTTCACGAGACCTATCTAAACAGGTCTTCATGGAGGATGGAAATCAGTGAGAGGAGGGTGGACCCAGACTCAAGTCAGGAAAGCTTGAAAACACTCAAATCGTGTTATCCACAACCCAGGGGCCTCTGAGCTACACTGGGAGCAAGATGGCGCCACTTGGAGCAGGTGGTGCAATGGCATTGACTGGGGGGAGGAAGGACATCTCAGCTCTCCGCTTTGCCGCAGATGTCTCTGTCCTAGAGGAGGGTTTTCAAACCCAAAAGGGTAAAACAAACACAGTTAACACAGAATTGATCCATTCCCAGAATTCTGTCCAAAGAAAGTAATCCTCAATAGAGAAACAGGCTATGCACAAAGATGTTTATTTCAGTATTGTTTAATGAAAAACTGGAAACAGGGCATGGTGGCTCACACCTGTAATCCTAGCACTCTGGAAGCCGAGGTAGGAGGATTGCTTGAGATCAGGAGTTCGAGACCAGCCTGAGCAAGCGTGGGACCTGTCTTGAGACTCCGTCTCTACTAAAAATAGAAAAAATTGGCTGGGCATGCTGGCATATGCCTGTAGTTGCAGCTACTCGGGAGGCTGAGGCAGAAGGACTGCTTGAGCCCAGGAGTTTGAGGTTACTGTGAGTTAGGCTGACACCACAGCACTCTAGCCCAGGCAACAGAATAAGACTCTGTCTCAAAAAAAAAAAAAAAGAAAAACTGGAAACAGATAAAAGGACTTCCAAACAGGAGACTAAACAATCTATGGAGCATCTGATCTATGGACTCTTACAAGTCTTCAAAACCCCTCCAGAGTTTGTAAGACCCTGAAAATGCACACTGAGGTGTTAACTAAAAAAATAAGTAAATTTAACAGGACTCGAATGTGCTCATACAGTTCACACATTTTCTATTATGAGCATGTCCTATTTTTTCATTTATTACCTTCACATTAGAAAAAATGCAGCCTGTGATATTTCAAAATATTTATAAGATATATTTTAATTATATTGTCATATGTTTACAACTGTGTCACACAACCTACGCCTGGAAAATAAGAAGGAAGTACAATAAGTTGTAAATCAGGTTAATGTCTCAGAGGGGGATAGTTTCCAAATTTTCTACAAAGAATATGTCCTTACTATATTTTATTGGGGGGAGGAATCTATAACGTTTTGTTTTAGGAAAGAAAGAAGGAGTGGGGAAGAGAAGGAGGGAGGGAGAGAGAAAGGGGGGAAAGAGAGGAAAGAGATGAAGGGAAGGACATTGGACTCAGCACGTGTAGAGCCAGAGAAACTCTGGTCTTTCTCGAAGAGTTCAGTTGTCCAGACGCAAGGTCCCAGGGCAAGAAGCTCAGAGACAATTATAAAATCCCTGGTAGGCATCGCTGAGAGATTATAGTGAATGAAGAAATGCTGAATTGTTGACAGCTTATTCTCTGATATTTAGAGCAAAACAAAACATGAAATCCCAGGAAGGGCAGGTTAGCCAGTTTGATAACAGTTGTTGGCAAATGTCCAAGTGTGAGGATTTGCAGAAGGGAAAGCACCCGTCCCTGGAGGCCAGCGTGAGCTCCCCATGCTGAGCCATGCTCAATTCCCATGCTCAAGGGACCACCAGGACAGGAGGGACGAGGGGGTTCCTTCGACAAATGGTGCGGGCTGGTGATTCAAGTGGGACATTTGCCAACACCGCTCAGGCCCCGAGCAAGAGGCGCAGTGCTGCTGCCTAATGGTTCAGGAGACGCGGAGGCAGGTGGGGCCATGACACCAGCTCAGCATCTCCACCAGCACACCTGGGCTCAGCCCTTGACCTTGTCCACCTGGACCTTTTTCTCAGCAACTTGGATCAAGCAGAAGGGAAGGTGCGCCTATCACAGTTGCAGTTGCCGCAAAGCCGGGGGGATTGTTAATAGGAAGGATGGCAGAATCAAGATTCAAAAACATCTTGACGGGTTGAAATAATGGGCTGAAAACATGTAAAAGGGATAAATGTAAGTTCCTGCACTTAGGTTTCTAAAGAAATGTTTCATAAACATCGGGTGTGAGAAAGAAGGCTTAAAAACAGAAAAGACAGCTAGGTTGGAGCCAGTGCGGCATGGTTCGTGTTGAGATCAAGGGAAGGAAGAAAGAAAAGAAAATAGCGTTTACTAAGTGTACCAGAAACTGTACGAGATGCTTTAAAGTATCAAACACTGTTTCTATGGGGCAGGTACCATCTCTGAGCCCATTTCACAGATGAGGAAACTGAGGCTCAGTGATGTTATTCACTGATTAAATGATTCATATCAAGCTATTAAGTGATTCATACTAAACCACTGGAGTTAAGCTACAAAGTGATAGAGCCAGAATTTGAACGCAGATCTTATCTCTAGGGCTAATGCTCTGCCCCTCCCCTCCCCCAGAGCATTAGTCTTGATTTATCTAAGCTATTAACAATGATTTCTTTCTCCTCACCAGCAATGGTTTTGAAAATGGCAAGTCATCCGACTGGCCGACAAGACACGGAGGCTAGAACATTGGAGGAGGGATTTAAGCAACCCCAATGCTAGATTCTAGGACTCAGCAGTGTCACCTGTGCCACTGCTATGAAGCTGACCTTGTGCCTCAGTTGGCTGGCAGGGCTTCCAGTTGTTTCTGAGGTTCTTCCCACTCGTGCGGCTCCAGCTCCCAGGCAGGCAGGGGTTTGCTGGGGCACTGCACCTGCTGGCGTACACTCATTTTGCTCCCCATGATAGACCCCACCCACGGATCAAGAATGACCATGTGGCCCAGGCCTGGCCAATCAGAGTCCTTCCCCAAGGCTGTTCTAAACAGTGGCCTCCCTCCACCTCATCCACCTGCTGAAGTCCTTACAGCCCCGCCAGGTGTTCTTCCTCATGAAGCCTTTGCTCTCCAGCTTCCCCTGGACAAGAGCCAGCCCCTCCTTCTGTGTTCCCCAGCACCTGGTACCTACTTTAGCTCAAGTGCTTCTTGCGTGGCATTGGAATTCTTTGCTTATAAGCCTGTCACTTCTGTAAGACTATGGGCTTCTCAAGGTGCTGTGTCCCCAGCCACCTGGCAGAGGCCTGGCATATCAAAGTGGCTCAATGAGTGTTTGTTGAGTGAATGAAAACATCTTTGGGAGGGAAGGAGAGAATTGCGCCAGAAGAAAGACGGGAGACACTCAAACCTGAGAAGAAGGACGTCAGCTACCTTAGGGACCTGAATGCTTGGAAGATACAAGGGATCTTATTTACGGGCTTAAAACTCCTGTCCAAAATTATTTGTTGAGTGTGGACAATAATACAGTCTCTCCCGCTCCGAAACAGCGCGGTGAGGGCTCCTTTGTCTGATTAAGGGCTGTCGGGAATGATTGATGGGCTCCCACCGGGCGGCTGAAACTTCTCTGCTCCTGACAGCACGCGTGATAGCCAAGCGGAAACTGACCCCAGCTGACACACTCATCTTAAAATATCTCTGTTTCCCTGCGGCCTAGATAAAATAGCTGTCGCACTAAAAGTAAGGGCTCTACCCTGGGGGACGCTGGCTTCTCCAAGGACTAGTGATGAAGGAGCCTGTGATGTCAGGGCTCGGCCCTAAGAAACTGGCCCTGGGTGAATTGTATTCTGGGGAGCAGCTGAGTGTCCGGCCTCTCCAGGCTGGGCCAGGATGAATGAGATACCGTCATCAGCAATACCGAGAAACGTTTACTCAGCGTGTATCGGCACGTGGTCCTGGGTTCAGCTCAGATCAAAAGAGAATGACACAGACACAGCCCTTTCCCAGTGGTGCTTTGCAACACACAAAGGATGGTCATGATCCCAGGCATTGCTTTGGGCCTTTTCAGTTTACAAAGAGCTTTCAGCAACACAGTGACGTGGGTAGGACAGGTATGGATATTATTTCCACTTTAGAGGTGAAGTTAAACCAAAGCTCAGATAGGTTAAGTGTCTTGCCCAAGATCACACAGCTAGTAAGGGTTAGAGCAGGATCCATTTTGGAGCAGGAAACACTAGCACATTCAAGGGAGTAACTGGACAAGGTTCAGTAAAAGGGTTCTTTAAAGAGCTGCGGGCAGGGCTAAGGGAACCAACAAGGGACAAGGAGGTACCTCGGCTGTTACAGATTGAATTGCAGTCCCTAACGAAGACACATCACAATCCTAACTCCCAGTATCTCCCAATGTGACCTTACTTGGAAACAGGGTTGATGTAGACGGGTTAGTTAAGCTGAGGTCACACTGGAGTAGGTAGGTCTTAATCCAATATGCCGTGCCCTCAAGAAAAGAGCAGAGAGGCAGAGACAGACATGAGAGGAGACGCCGTGTGAGGACAGAGGCAGAGAGGGCGATGCTGCAGCCGCGGGCAAGGAACGCCAAGGATGCCAGCAACCACAGAAGCTAGAAGAGGCAAGGGAGGATCCTCCTCCACGGGTTTCAGCGGGAGCTTGGCCCTGCTGGCACCTTGATCTTGGATGTCAGCAGCGAAGCAAAGGAGCTTGGGCAGGGTGGCTACTATGTCCACTGTAGAGGCGGAGAAACCAGGGCTCGTCTCTAGCCTCAGCACTGCGGGAGAATACACCTGTCGTTGGAAGCCATGCAGACCCTGGTATTTTGTTGCAGCCAGCCTGGAAACTCACACACTGAGGGTGGCAACGGTGGGCACCCCCGGGCCTCCAGGAGCTGGTGTTGTAGGAGTCCAGGGAGAGCAGAACGCACAGAAGGGGTGCTGCCTGGCCAGAGGGGTGACCCAGCACTGCCAATCACCGTCCCTCGGGTAGGGAGCGGGGCAGACAGATGCCCCTCCGTCCCTTCCTCCCGCCAGCTCTCCCCACGGTGTCTCCCATCATCGGAACCTACCAGGGAGCCCAGGGGCAGCGGGTGAGGGCGGTGCGGTTTGCAGAGTCAGATGCCCGGGTCTGAGGGCAGGTGGGGCGAGCGGGCTGAGGCGGGAGAGCAGCTGGAGACTCCCAGCACAGACTCAAGCCCACGCCCGGGCTCGTCCTCCGCCAGCCTACCCGTTCAGAAAGGGAGCCTAGAGACACGGAAGGAACAGTTTCTGCCCTTTGGAGACCTGTGGTGTCATGAGACCACCGAGGCATGGAAAGCACCAGAGCATTAGTACATGCAAGAAATAAGTGTGTGTGCAGGCAGGGAACGTGCTGTGGGCAGCAGGAGGCAGGGTGGCCAGGGACACCTTCCCACCTCTCCTCACTTGTCCCACTGTCCCTGGTGTAAAGTAGGAATATTGCTTCCTTGCTGAGGAGTAGCTGGAGAGATCATGGCTAGCAGAAACAGGCAATCAGTCAAGGTGGCCCGGGAAAGAGGACCTGGATGGGACCATAACCCACTGACCTCCTCGGACAATCTGGGCCAGGCTGGAGGTAGGGACGGGGAAATTCGGTCTCTGCAGTGGGAAGAGGGGACTCTGATGCCATGGTATGACCCTGGAAGCAGGTACAGCCCTGCTCTGCTCCCTCACCTGGCAGGATCGGGGAGGCCTGGGTTGTCCTGGGGCTTCTGGGTGGGCCCTGAGTGGCTCTTCTCAGTCTCTGAACACCTGTCTCCGGCCCTAGGAGCTGGATGTCATGTCTGTCTCGTTGGCACTGTGTCTCTGGGCCATAGCCCAGGTCCCCAACATATATATTTGTAGAACAAATGAAAGAGTAAGACCCCAGAGAAAAGAAAACACTGCCAAGGGGGAGGTGCCTTGAAAAAAATTCACAGGCAGGGCCTGCCTGGGGGCAGCGGGGCAAGGCCTGACTGGCTGCCCGGATTTGCCGGGCCCCTGGTGAGGGAGGAGCGCTTGGCCTGGTGACACGCCCACTCGCACCGCACCGGAATGCCCCAGAGCACAGTCCCCACTGCAGACCGCCTGAGCCCCCAGGGCGCCATCTGCCCCAGCACCCCTTCCCCAGGTGGGTGGCCTCCTGGAACCTCAGCACAAAGCACTCTGCAGAGCCCTGGAGGGGATCGTAGGGTTCCTCAGGGAAGCGGGCAGATGGGCTGAAGCCCGGGAGAGTGGGGAACCCCTGCCGGGTCAGCAAAGGTCACAGAGGACAGGGGCGGCCTGCTCCTGCAGGCAGAGAGAGCAAGCCGGGAGGAGGCCCCGGAAGACTTGCAGATGGAAAGGTCTGTCCCCGCCAGTGTGCCTGACTACGAGGCGGTCCTTCTCCACCTAGGACTTACTCGGAGGCTTTAATTATAGCTTGTCACTCACGCGCCTTCCCCGGGAGACGGCTGAGCCGAACGGCGGCGAAGGAAATGAAACTCTCGCTTCAGATGGCTCATTCTGTCTGTCAGGAAATTTCAAACTCACAAACAATAATATCCTGAATGGTGACAGGGCGGTGCCTCCCGAGGGCTCGGTGCCCTCCCCTGCCCCTCCGGGGCCCCAGGGAGCTCCCCGCTGTGCTGGGGTGGGACAGCCAATGCAGGAGGCCACTCCTGACCTGCCCCCAGCCAGGCAGAGTGACTGGCGCAAGGTCACCCAGCAGAGGGGTGGTGGCGCAGGGAGGTCTGTGCACCCTGCTTTATTGTGCACTCTCGTCTGTCTCTTTGGAGGTCCCCAGAAGAGAAGGCCCTTTCTATGACAACACTAACAGTTCGCTGTCACTCCCAGCTGCAGGAGCTAAAGCTCTGTGTCAACCACGCACTCCTGGGGCAGTCCCCTTGAATCGGTTGTAATGATTACCTGCACTTTTCATAAGGAAAAACAAAGACTAGAGAGTTTGTTCAAGGTCACACAGCTGGAGCCAGGCCATGACCCCAGATGGCCCAGCCTCAGAGCCTGTGCTCTCAGCCCCTGCTTTGCCCTGTGCCTGCACCCCGGTAAGCAGGTGGAAGAGCTGGAGGTCTAGGCATTCGCCTCTGCCAAAGCACAGATGATTCCTAGAAGCATTCAACAACGGGCATCCCCCCCCCACATCATGGAGACAGGCTGACCTGGAGCTCTGCAGGGTCAGCTGTGAGTGTTGGGGCAGGGGGTGTCCTTGCCTCTGTCCACCCAGCCTGGCCTGCTGCAGTGCTGGCAGCAGGGAGGGGAGCTGTGGCTCAGGCCCAGCTCCAGGCAGCTCAGCCGTGAGACCTATGCCCTCAGCCCCTGGGTTTTGGGTTGGACGTCCAGAATGGACTACGATTAGGCCCTAGAATAGGACATCATCCCCTGTGACCCAGAGGAGCATGGGGCATGCCACACGAACCCTTCCCAACATCAGGACCCGAAGCCCACTAGGTTCACAGCTGGTGGCTTCTGAGCCACGCAGGAGCAAGCTGCTTTGGATTACGCTGGTTTGGAAGACAGTAGAGTTTCAGCCTTAAGACACCCCAGAGCAAGAGAAACTGAACATAGTGCTGACCAGGAAAGGCAGGGTGTCCTTGTGGGCCTGTGGTCTAGGAGTGAGAAGACCCGATCCAACTCCGGGCTCCCGTTTTGCTGGTTATGGGCTGTCAGCAGGTCCCTGAACCCCTGTGAGCCTCAGCTTCCTCATCCGTCCCGTGAAGGTGGGGCCCCTCCTTTTGGGCCATGAGAAGGACCCAGTCTGTGTATTTCAAAATGTTTCCTTTTCCCCTCCCCTGCCAGATGTTTCTGTGCCATTCACTGTGGGAATGAGATCCACTGTGGGTCTGATGCCTGGGTGCCCTGGAGCTTTGCTCTTCCAGGACTGTCCCTGCTGGGCCTCCAGGAATCTGTCTGTCACCGTGCATGTCTTCCTGCCCCAGGGCTGGTTCCCGAAGAGGCTCCCGCTTGTGGGTTTCTGCTCCATGAAGTCCTGATTCTCTGTATCCACCTGTCTGTCTTTACCATTTGGGGGGCAGCGGGTGACTCAATTCTACAAGTGATCTAAGAAGAGTCAGTTTCAGTTCATTCAGATTTTCACTTGCTGTTAGGGAGGAGCAGCGGCCTCCAATCCCGTTCTCCATCCATGTATGCGGGAAGGCCTTGTGTGATGAGTTGATTTCAGCGTCCTCGGCTCATTCATCCAGTGCCCTCCTTGTGCCGAGCATTGACTCAGGTGTGTGTTCTTCATCTAGCTATTCCTCGCCTCCCAGAAGCAAAAGGGTTACAACAGGCGTCCTCAAACTACGGCCCGCAGGCCACATGCAGGTGTTTTTTTGCCCGTTTATTTTTTTTTACTTCAAAGTAAGATATGTGCAGTGTGCATAGGAATTTGTTCACAGTTTTTTTTTAATGATAGTCCGGCCCTCCAACGGTCTGAGGGACAGTGAACTGGCCTCCGTTTAAAAAGTTTGAGGTTACCCCTGGGTTACAAACTCCATTTTGCAGATGAGAAAACCGAGGACCCGAGCAGTTAGGCCACGCGGTTGCTGGGAGCAAGGGCCCAGCTCCAAAGCCCGCACGTCCCCACGCTGAACACGTGCTGCTGCTCGCTCCTGCTGCCCCTCCCCACAAACGCCCGCTCGCCAGGCAAGCAGGCAGAGCCGCTCCCGGTCCCACGAGGAGGCTACGGAGCCACTGCATCTGTGCTCCGGTGAAGGGTTAAGTCGCCTCCCTTAACAGGAGGGCGCTGCTGGCAGCCCCCTATGGCGGGGTCTGGTTGCTGGGAAATTTGCTCAAATGGCGCATTAGAGTTTTATGAACCCGCTCCTTCTGCTGTCCCCATTGAAGTACTGAATGCCTGGGGCAGGCTGCCCTCCTCCACCGACCCGTCTGTCATGGGAATTGATAAAAAAAAAAAAAAAAAAAAAAAAAAAAAGACAGCCTGATGGCTTGATTGCGTTTGTTAGAGGCAGGAGGAGGACTGCCACCTGTCTCTGCCACCCTCGGCTTGGCCGGACCAAGGGACATCCCAGCTCTTTGTCCCCAAGCAGGAGTGCTCTGAGGAGGGCCTGGAGGTGCTGGGGTTGCTGGCAGGGTCAACCTGGGGGGAAAGCAGGGTCTCCCGGGCCTGGGGTCTTCTGACTGGTCACATCCTGAGCAGTGATGTGGCCTGTCACCTTGTAGGAGGCAAGGACACAGAGGAGCACCCACTTTGACGCAACTCGAGGACCCTCCCACCCGAGCAGCAAGGGAGCAAACCCCAGACACGGAGGTGGAACGAGGGAGGGCTGCCTTAGGGATTCACCTGCCCCCACCAAGATTGTCCCAGTGTGGGAATGGAGTGTGGCCGCTAGCCCATGTGACTCGCTGCACAGGCAAAGCCGGGACCCTGAGCCAAGCAGCCGTGGTGCTCGAGCCACCTGGAGATGGGGGGCCACACTCACCCCAGCTCCTAGGCTGGTCACACTGTTGGGTCCCCCCTCATTCAACAGAGGAGAAGGGACTTGCCCAAGTGCACGTAATGCAGTTGGAAGAGCCAGGACCCAACTACCCTCAAGACTCCCAGGAGAGGTGGCAAGAGGGGATGGTGTCAGCCACCGTCCTTGGCCACCAAGACAGTGATGAAAAGGCAGCACCCACTTGCCAGGGTGAGCCGCCAGACAAACCGTGGCCTTCAGCAGAGAGACCAAGGCCTCTGACAGTCTTCTCTGCTGCCTCACAGCCAGTCCGTGTTATCGTGTTATCGCATGTCCACACCCCGGCCATGGCTGCTCTTGGGCCGAGAGACTCTGCAGGGCAGGAAGGAGGGAGCAGGGAGGGCGAAAGGAGGGCGGCCTGCGCCAGGCACCTCTTGGGACAGCTGGGCTGGAGAGCAGGCTTATTTACACACAGCACACCGGGGTGGGTTTCTGCGTTCAGCACATTCCAGGAGAATAAACTCGTTGAGATGCCATGTTGCTTTCCAAGGCATCCCAAGGGGCACAGGGTTGGAAGTCCTGAACAGGGCTGGGGCGTTCTTCCACCCTGGGCACAAGGCAAGAAGGCCCATCCTCTTGGACTGGCTGGCAGAAGCCCCACCAAACCCTGCAGCCCCAGACACATGCGGTCCCCACAGCTGTCCCCGAGGCCCAGCAGAGCCACCTCTGAGCTAAGCCCCTCTCTCATCCTGGGAGAGTGTGCAGGCACAGGACGGCTGGAGGGAAGGCACCCTGGGCAGAACGTGAGCCCACCTGCCAGTTCTCACCCACCTCTCCCCAAAGTCAGCAGAGTGCCTGCTGTGGGCCAGGGCCAGGGATCTGGGATGTGGGAATAACCCAGAAACTTCTTCCAAAGGGCTTATAGTGTGATGATGGCAGGTGACTGCAACAGGGTGTTGAGAAGGCCAAGGTGCAGGTGAGCGAAGGTGCTCTGGAGGTGCCAGGGAGGAGAGGTGGGGCAGGGGCTTCCTGCAAGCGCTGGGGAGAGGATGGGAGGAGTTAGCAGGTCAGAGGGGTGTGACCTGAGGAGGGGACATAGAAGATGAGCTGGCAGGAAGCAGCCCTGAGCCAAGGCACAGAGCAGGAGACAGCAGCATGGTGGCTCAGAGGGCTGCGGGGGTGGTGTTGCTAAGCTCAGAGGGTGAGGCTGGCGGGCCGGCGGGGCAAAGGTGGCGGAACTCGGGTGAGCTTCCAGGGCGACAGGCAGCGTGGTGAGCAGGGCTGGGTGCCTGCCTGTGGGGTCCGTCCTCTGTGGTCCTTTCCCCTGCAATGGGCACTGTCCCTTTCCCCGTCATGTGCTGCCAAGGGGGCTCTGTGACATGCCCTGTCCAAGGTCATCCTCAGGCCCTGGAAGCCAAGTTCATGCAGCTCATCTGCCTCCCATCCCCGGCCCCTTACCCAGGCCAGCTTCAAACACTCCTCACTGAAGGGCACAGGGTACCCAGGGAGGGGACGAGTCTATATTTAGCATCTGCTCCATGGATGCATTTAGATCCAGGGGAGAGATATGTGAACAGGTCACTGTCAAAAGTTACACCACAAAGAGCACGGAGAATGCCCGCCAGGGGTGTGATGGGGACGGCCACCTAAGGCCAACGTTCGTCTACTCTGGGGCTCTTGACCCTGGCTGCACACTGCAGTCCCCAGGGTTACTCTCCCAAATATCCGCACCTGGGCCTCCCCAGACCAATTAAATGGGTTCTCAGGGTGGGCCCGAGCATGAGTGTCTCAAAAGCCCCCTGGGTGATTCTAGCAGGCAGCGCAGGCTGAGAACCACCAGTCCATACCAGCAGGCTCGATTCCATTTTTCAGGTGACCTCTCCTGTTCCTACCCTCACAGCCTCTGTTCTCTCACTGGCTCTCTCCTTCCCACCTGCTCCTTCTCCCCTTCCCCAGGGCTGAGCTTTGGATCTCATCTCCTCCCATCACCCGGGGGACCAGACTCCAGAGAAAATGATGATAATAATAGTCATGATAAAAATAGCAGCTAATATTCACGGAGTACTTAATCCGTTCCAGGCTTGAGGATGGTCTCATTTCGATGCGGTCCTCAGAGCAATCCTTTATTGTAGAATCTAGGCCTTAGCAGTCACGGAGACCACCTCTCCATCCCCACCTTGCACCTCCCGTGTCTTCAACTGCCGTGAACTTGCACTTCCTCAGCAGGCTGATCTGTCAGTATTCTCAGCCCTGACAGCCCAGCGCCTGAGTTAGTCTGCAAGTCCTAGAGCAGACGCAGGTCGCCCTGTCCTCTGGGTCTCCACAAGGTCTCCCCAGGTGGATGCTCGTGGCAGGTGAGCGTGGGGCCCACAGAGCTCTGGAAAGGCTTGGCCATAACCTGCTTACCTGTCAGTCATCCCCGCTGTACGGGGAGCCCTTCAAGGCAGGGCCCAGGGAGGTGAAAAGGATCATCTGACTTAAATAAACTAAAGTTCCAAAAAAATCCAGAGGCTTGTAAAATGCTCCATTGTACCCAGATGGCTGTTTGGTGCCAGAAGCACGCGATGGCTCACGCACAGCGACTCCACCCCACGGGCTCCCCTTGCCTGCCAGGGCCTTTGGCCATGAAGAGGGTCCGAAAGGTGCCTGCAGGTTTCCACCCGGGTCAGAGTGGGAAGGAGACGGGGTGGGTGGGACGGAGCACGGCAGACTCGTGTGCAGTGAGGCACGGAGAGGGGAGACACAGGGCGTGGGAGTGGGGCCGGCGGTGGTAGGCGTGTAAAGCGTGTGCACAGGGTGTGATGGGTGTGTCTTGGCAGGTATACGTGTCTGGGGGTCATTTGTGGGCAGCGCATTGAAGTGTGGGTGTGCCGTGTGCGTGGTTTGTGATGAGTATTTCATCTGGTGTGCGGTGTGTTTATACAGCATTCGTAGCGTGTGTATGGCACATGGCACGCGTGCAGCCTGGGATATGATATGCGGAATGGTGTATGTGTGCGATCTGCTGTGAGGTGTGGGGTGACGTGTGTGTGGTGTCAGGTGTCAGGTGCATGATATGTCATGAGGAAGGACAGAGAAAGCCCCTCCTGTTCCCACTCTGGCTTCTCTGCTCAGCCTGGGTTCCATGTGACCTGCGCCCACGCAGTGAGAGGCACGGACTAAGAGCACAGTCCCTCCTGCCAGTGACACAGGAGCCATCCCAGGAAGGGAGCACTTGGGCTCAGTCCTCCCCAGCAAGGTAAAAACAGACTGCAGTTTTCTCAACTGCCGAGAGCCCGGGATCCCAGCTTCAGGAATGCCAGCGAGGAGAGGACAGACAGCATCCGTGGCGTGGTCTAGCCGGGGGAGGAGGAAACTCCCACATTCTTACGTCTCTTCCCAAAGGCAGGTGGTCCGATGATGGCCAGAATGGACGATAGAATCCCCATTTATCATCTCCAGTTCACGACGGGCTCAGCCCCACGCCTGATGTAACCCTTATAAAATTTGGACGCTTGGCTCAATCTCAGAGCACCATCATGACCATCAAGCACAATGCAATGACAGTCCTCACTCTCTTAACACCGTTAGAGAGACTCAGATCCACGGACCCAACAGTACTTAATAAGACCTCATTCATCCTCCTACCTACTTCTCTTTTTCCCTGCAGCTGCTTGGGTGTGACTCTTCTCAACCCCCTGAAAAAGTTCCTCCTTGTCCCCTAACCCATAAAATTCTCCTCCCCTACCTCCCCCAGCACCCTAATATGTAGATCAACTTGCCCTTTCTTCCCACAAGGAGGAACGGTTTTTGGTAGGAGCTGGGAGTGGGCTGGCAATTTCAGGGTTCTCTTGTACGAGAGGGATGTCAGGGAATAGTACCACATCAGTAATCTTGGGTCCTGGGGCACCAAACCGTGTGGCCCACGTGAGTTTCATGTTCTTCCTGGGGCTCTGTGTCCACAGCTGATTAAAGCAACCATTGTCCTAGCAACTCACTGCTTCACAGAATTCAAATCTGCTAAAGAGCCACACTAATGCCCAGGCAAAGCTTTAGGAGAAAAGAATGGTCCATTGATACGTTTTCTTTCTTACCTTTCTGCCAGCAAGGCAGCGGCCACGCAGTGCAGTGCAGGACAGCAGCCTTGCCAAAACCCTTGGGAAGCTACACAGATGCCACTTGAAACACGAACTGGAATCAATGCCAGCATTTCTATACCATCCCGTGACAATGGGTTGGGTTTAGGGAGAGGCTGGGACATTCCTTCCTTCCCAAGGACAGAGAAGGAAGACACACACACACATAGTGCTCGTTTCCACTCTTTCTACAACCACCCTCAACCTTACTGATTCTCGTTTTCCTCACCTGTAAAATGAAGGTGACAACTGGGTAGAAGGTTGCCTTTAGAACTGGACCTTGGAAACAGTTCTGCCTTTTTTTTTTTTTTTTTTTTACCAGATGTGAAACCTCAGGCAAGTTATTCAACTTCTCTCTGAGTGATGCAGTTAGGTATTACTGCAGAACAAGCCACTTCAAAATATAATGGCTTCAAACAGGCAGCAGTTATTATTTCTCATGAGTCTACGAGCGTCTATGAGCAGTCTGGGCGGTTCAGCTGATGTGAGCCAGACTTGGCTGATCTTGGCCGAGGTCACTCAGGCATCTGCAGTCAGCTGGCAGATCGGCTGGGGGCTGGCTGGTCTGGGATGGCCTTGGCGGGGATCACCTGGCTCTGCCCCACGTGGTCTCTCGTCCTCCAAAAGGCTGGCCCGGGCTCGTTCTCCTCATGGTGGTCAAGTCCAAGAGAGGGAAAGTGGAAACACACTTGGGCTTTTTCAAGCCTACACTTGGTTAAGTTTGCTGCTGTCCCATTGGCCAGCGGGTCATTCGGCTGAACCCAGAGTCAGAATGGAAGAGGCCTATAAAGTTACAGGGCAAATGGCCAGGACACAGGGAGGCCAGTAATTAGGGCTGTCAATGTAATCCATCTACCACAGCCTCTAAGCTTGGTTTCCTTTTTCCACATAACATATTAATAAAATTAACCATTTCAAAGTGAACAATTCAGTGGCACATGGTACACTCACAAAGGTATGCAATCACCACCTTTATCCAGTTCCAAAATATTTTAGTCACCACAAAACAAAGCCTCATGCCATTAAGCAGTTACCCTCCATCTCCTACTGTCCCCTCCAGCCCCTGGCAACCAGTACCAACCTCCTTTCTGTGTCTATGGGTTTCCCTATTCTGCGCCCTTCAGATTAATGAAACATGTAACTTCTGTCTGGTTTGACTTAATGTAATGTTTTTGAGGTTCATCAAAGTTGTAGCAGGTATCAGCACTTTGCTACTTTTTATGACTGAATAATATTCCATTGCATGAATATGGCACAATTTGTTTATCTGTTCATCCGCTGATGGACATCCTGGATGTTTCCACCTTTTGGTTATTGTGAATAGTGCTGTGATAACATTCCCGCACAAATATTTGAGTACCTGTTTTCAGTTCCTTTGGGTCTATACCCAAAATAGGAGTACCATTGCTGGGTCAGGTGGCAATTTTATATTTAGCTATTTGAGGAACCCAGTTTCATTTCTTTTCAAAACGGATGTAGTGAAATTACTTCGTGGAGATGCTGGGAGGCTTGGAGAGGGCACATAAAGTGCCTTGCACAGAGTACAACCTCAATAAATGGTTTTTATAACTATGTTTTTGTTCCTTCATTCAATAACCATTTATGGAGCCCAGGATCAGGAACTATGTGAGATGCTAGATAGATATATGGATATATAAGATATAAAATATCTATAAAACGTATGTCCGTATTTTTATAGACATATAAAGACATCCCCAGGGTCCCTTCCAGCTCAGACGTACAATGGCTCCCTCCTTGGCTTTCTCCTGGTGTGTCCTTCACAAACAGAAGACAAAGGCTCTCCTCTCTCCTCCTCCCTCCCTCCCTCAGCCGCTTCCCCAGGAGGCTGCTGGCTTCACTGCTCCCCACCTGAATCCGTTCAGACCACCTATTTCAGATCTGTCGGCTCTTATAAATGTAGCCACACACCCGCAGAGTGAGATAAAATGGCAATGTGATTAGTGTGTGTGTGTGAGTGCGAATGCTTATGTGTCCCTGTCTCATTCCTTTTGTAAAGATTAATACATCAGAGCAAGCACTTACGAAAGGAAGAATAAAAAAAAAAAAAAAAAAAAAAACAACCGGGTCCAATCCTCCAGACATTCAATAACCAAATGTCATCCACATGGTAAGCAATAAAATAAAAATATATGCTTAGCAGAGGCAATATAAATATGATGTATATTTTGAAGTTGGATCACAGAGCAGTGGCGTAAAAATAACACCCAGTGGCAAATTCAGGAAAGAGACCTTTTAAAACACGGCATTTCTTTGGGCTGCCATTCCTAAAATATCTCAGCATCTCAAGCCGTAAAGCAGGGCTTACTTTAAATCTGACGGGAGCACCTAGTGTAATGAGGGCATGGAAATTCTTGCCAGCACCCCAATGCCAAGGCAGCATCTGTTTCCCCTCCACCCTCCCCGCTACCCAACTCCTAAGACACCCCCCCCATCTGCTGGCCCCATCTTCTCTGCCTGTCCCAGTAATCCCTTACTTTTCAAAACTCTTTTGCAGACATGATTCCATTTGACCTTTGCAACCTGCCTCTGGGGTTAGGAGGACAAGTATCACCACTGCCATTTTACAGATGAGAAAACAGAGACCACGAAAGTGGTCTTAAACCCAGGACTGCAAAGCCACCTACCTGCCCCTCCCACCCCAGAGAAAAGAAAAATGTCTTCCCTGTCTTAGAAACTGTCACTTCCTGCTCACACATGCACACACACACACACAAAATCATTCAAAGGATTTCCGCACAAAACTGACACCCCTCTGTGGCCCAGCATAAACCTACATTTCTAGCTACTATTTGTTTAGGGGATGCAAACCAATTTTTTGCATCAACCAAACAAAATATAATTAGGTAAATCGGGGGGGGGTGTTATAAACATTAAAATGTGTCAAAAATAGATGCCGTATGTTTCTTAAAACACACACCTTTTGCAAGCTACTGAGATTCTAATCAGAAAATGGAAGTCTGAAAATTTGAGTGATTTGTCTAAGGCCTCAGAGCGAGAGTGCCAGGAATGTGTATTGTTGACACAGAGGAAAGAGCAACAGTTCTGTGCTCCTGAGCAAGTCACTTGACCTCTCTGAGTTTTAATCTCCCCATGATGGAGAGAGTATAACTCGCTGGTCTCTAAGCTGCTTTCTAGCTCTGAAGTGCTATAATTTTATCTCTGGTACAAACTACTCAATGTCACTCAGGAAAAGCCCTGTGTAGCTCACAGAGGGGTCAGTAAGACATCTCTGATAG
Organism: Microcebus murinus; assembly: GCF_040939455.1. Classification (NCBI taxonomy): domain Eukaryota; kingdom Metazoa; phylum Chordata; class Mammalia; order Primates; family Cheirogaleidae; genus Microcebus; species Microcebus murinus. Next base: position 32,477,328 of record NC_134121.1, on the reverse strand, counting down.
AAACCCAACCTCCAATGCATTCCTTTGAGAAAAAAAAAGATGTCTTAGGAGCAAGAAGGCTGGGCGCTGGTCCTGTATCAGCCACTAACTCACTTTGTAACCTTGAGATTCTCCTCTGCTAAATGAGAAATTTAGACCCAGTGAAGATGAGAAATGTATGTCACATCAAATGCCACTCTGACCAGTAGAGGGCGGCTACCTGGGAGTGTGAGGTTGAGGAAAAGAATTATGAATCTGCCTTCAACTCAAGAGGAAAGAGTGCTGAGGTTGATTAGTGATGTCTGCCACTGGTGAGGGCTGGAGGCAGCAGACGTGGCGTTTGCCATCCCTGGGGTAGATGCTCTCTAAGGATCCTTCTAACTCGACCTGAATCCTCCGTGAGCAGCACACAGAAAACCGGGGGACTCGGAGTCACTGGTGCACAGGAAGCAGAACTTGGCTTGTTCAACTGTTTTTATATTACCCATGGCTTGGGTTTGAATAATCTGTCCCCTGATACCACTGTATTTCAGAAATTGCTACCTAAGGCAAATTCTCCACTTTTAAACTCATTTCCTGAGTCGGTCTTTTTAAGCCCCACATTAAATATTGATCTGCCCTGGAGAGATCTAATTTATTTAGTAGAGACATGTTTGACTCCACCAGAACTGTCAAACCCTGAAATGGGGCCATACCCCTCCTGAAGCAATAACCATCCAGGATAGCTACAGACAAGCCAAGGACACCAGAGCCAGCGGCTTTCTGCTCTCTGAGTCTCAGGGACAGGGCCTGCCTTCCTCAGAGAGGTAGCCCCCTCGCCCCAGACCGTCAGAGCTGCTCTGAGAACTTTCCTAGGAGGATGGGTGTCTGAAGGTCAAGAGGTCCACTCTGTGCTGGCCGCTCTCCATCCTGCTGCCCCGAGGCCTGCTGGCCCAGAGGGGGTACTGCAGAGACCTCTTTTGCTTGCTCCCAACATGTTCGGTCTCTGGGGATATCCCTACCAAGCTCCGACCTTCAGACTCTGTAACCTTGAGTCCTGACTCTGGCCCAGGAACATGGCCCCTGGTCATAAATCTCAGTCCCAGTGAGCTTTGGCTTGATTGCCCTTCCCATTGACGACACACTGGCTATTTTTAAAGGAATGCCCCTGTTTGCACTCATTAGACTCCATTGAGGAAAGAAAGAAAGAGAGAGAATCGACCAGCCACAGCCTGAGGATAAGGACACCCATGTCCACACACAGCTAGCCCAGCGCACTGGACTGGAAGACTTGGGGCCCTGATCTGGCCTTGCCCTTGGACCTGGCCTCCCCCACCTCCTGCACACAGAGTCACTTGCTCCCACCACCTTGCACTCTGGGTTGATCCCACATAATTTCACTATAATCTAGGCTTCCAAGCACAAATGCCAAGGTTTTCTTCTGGGTTTCTGGCAACATCTGTTTGGGGCCTAGCAAACAAGAGTCCCCGAGGCAGGGAACACAGCCTATCTTCTTGGGTTATGGAACCAAACAGTAATTAAAAATCTCAGTTAATAATTCTACCATACCTGTGTTTTCTCTGTTAATTCACCCAACGATCTTACGAGGTCAGTAGTGTCCTTATCCCCGTGAGAGGATATGGGGAAATTGAGGCTCCAAGGTTGTGGCCACTGGCCCCATTTGGCTAATTAAAATGAAAGAGAGGCCGGGCGCTGTGGCTCACGCCTGTAATCCTAGCTCTTGGGAGGCCGAGGCGGGCGGATTGCTCAAGGTCAGGAGTTCAAAGCCAGCCTGAGCAAGAGCGAGACCCCGTCTCTACTATAAATAGAAAGAAATTAATTGGCCAACTGATATATATATAAAAAATTAGCCGGGCATGGTGGCGCATGCCTGTAGTCCCAGCTACTCGGGAGGCTGAGGCAGAAGGATCACTGGAGCCCAGGAGTTTGAGGTTGCTGTGAGCTAGGCTGATGCCACGGCACTCACTCTAGCCTGGGCAACAAAGCGAGACTCTGTCTCAAAAAAAAAAAAAATAAAATAAAATAAAATAAAATAAAATAAAATAAAATAAAATAAAATGAAAGAGAATTTAAAATCCAGTTCCTAAATCACACTAGCCACATTTCAAATGCTTAATAGCTGCACACACCGAGTGTCAACCACGTTGACAGTGCAGAATTACAGACCATTCCTGTCATTGCAGAAAGTCCTATTGGACGGTGCTCCAAGGGGCAAAGTAACATCCATGTGCCACACAGAAACAAAGTGGCAAAGTTGGCGTTTAAACTAGGCCAGTTTATCCATCCTCTACCTTCCCCTGCTGTTGAAAGGGACTCAGAAGGAAAGGGTTGAGGTGGGCGAGAGGTCAACGAAGAGATCTCCCTCTCAGAGCAAAACCTTACGGAGGGCACACCAGCGACAGCACACTTGGAGAGTCTGGGACCTTTTGACCGCCTCCTGGTCTTGTGCTATGGCCAGCACAGTGGGCCACCTGGTTGGGCTGCTGCCGTCCGCCCTCTCCGAGGTCCCTTCCAGGCAGGGAGGAAGGCTGGGGCTTGAGTCCCCTCTGGCAGCTCCATCTCCTGTGTCCCCAGAGAACGGGAGCCAACACACAGTTGGGCACAAAAGAATGTCTTAACTTAACACACCATCAAGCTCCTGCGGCGACCTCTTGGGGATGGTGGAGGTCAATGGAGGTCACTGATCTGCAGGTTGGATCCAATTATCATTTCTGACACGCCTATCGTGGGCCAGTCTCTGAATCCAGCACTTTCCATCATTTCTGACACGCCTATCGTGGGCCAGTCTCTGAATCCAGCACTTTCTACAAGAGCAACCTAAATAATTTCTGGGGCCCGTGTTGCTCCAGCATGTTCATAAACTGAAACGATTTGAAATAATCCCAGTTTTATTTGTATCTCTCAGTAGTAAATGAGATTTGAATTGTAAATCGTGGTGTCATTTCTTTTTTTCACTGTATATTTGAACTTACAGTTTATTCTATAAGCAGCTTTATTGAAATATAATTCCCATACCATATGATTCACCTATTTAAATTGCGTAATAATTTTGGAAAATTTTTGTGACTCCAAACAGAAACCTCATACCCTTCTCCTCCCACTCCACAGCCTAATCAACCACTACTCTACTTTGTCTCTGTAGATTTGCCTATTCTGGGCATTTCATGGACATGGGGGCATAAAATATGTGGCCTCTTTGTCCTGCTTCTTTCACTTAGCATGATGTTCTCAAGGTTCATCTACATTGTAGCATGTATAAGTACTTCATTCCTTTTATTGCCAAATAATATTCCATTGTATGGCTATACCACGTTTTATTCATCCATTCATCAGTTGATGGACATTTGAATTGTTTCCACTTTTAGATGATTATGAATGATGCCATGAACAATCATGTACAAGTTTTTATGTGAACATATGTTTTCATTTCTCTTGGATATATACCTAAAAGTGGAATTGCTGGGTCATGTGATAACTCTATGTTTAACATGTTGAGAAACTGCCAACTGTTTTCCAAGATACCTACATCATTCTACATTCCCATCAGGAACGGGTGGAGGTTCCCATTGCTCCACATCTTCAACACTTGTTACTGTCTTGTCTTTTTTATTGTAGCCATATTAGTGGGGATAAAGTGATATCACACTGTGGTTTTGACTTGCATCTCCCTCATGACTAAAGAGGTCTATGGGCATACCACCCTGAGCATGCCTGATCTCATCTGTTCTCGGAAGCTAAGCAGGATTGGGCCTGGTTAGTACTTGGTTGGGAGGCCTAATGAATAAAGAGCTTGAGAATCTTTTCATGTGCTTATTGATTATTCATCTATTTTCTTGGGAGAAATGTCTATTCAGACCCTTCACCAGGTTTTTAATTGAGCTATTTATCTTTTTATTAAGTTGTAAAAAGTTATTTACATTTTCAGGACACAAGTCCCTTTTCAGACAAATGATTTGTAAATAGCTTTTTCCACCCTTTAGGTTGCCTTTTCACTTTCTTTTTTTTTTTTTATTCCGGCATATTATGGGGGTACAGATTTTAAGGTTTCAATAAATGCCCTTTCCTCCCCTCCCCCCACAAGTCTGAGTTTCCAGCATGACCATCCCTCAGATGGTGCACATGTCACTCATTATGTATGTATATACCCGCCCCCTCCTCCCTCCCCAATACCCTATTACTGTAGTACCTATATGTCCACTTAGGTGCTGCTCAGTTAATACCAGTTTGCTCGTGAGTATATGTGGTGCTTGTTTTTCCATTCTTGGGATACTTCACTTAGTAGTATGGGTTCCAGCTCTAACCAGAAAAATATAAGATGTGCTATATCACTGTTGTTTCTTAGAGCTGAATAGTACTCCATGGTATGCCTTTTCACTTTCTTGATGGTATCATTTGCAGAACAAAAGTTTTTAATCTTGACGAAGTCCAATTTATTTTGTTCTTGTATTGCTTCCTCCTTTAGCATCATGTCTTAGATTTACCCCCATGTTTTCTTCTAAGTTTTTATCATCTTAGCTCTCCCACACATCACTTCCCAGTGCCTTCTTTTCCCTAAGCCTCTGGCTTCCCTTGTCTCACCATACCTCTGCTGTGCAACCTCGTTCTCATGACTCATTCTCAACTACACATTGAAAAGACTTCTCTCTGACAACCTGAGCCTGCGAGGTTTTTCTTTGTTATTGCTCACCTTCTCCCTGTTTCCGTCCAGTTTTGTCTACTTTTGCTTCCCCGTGAATACATCTTAGCCCTCTCTGAGGCCAGATCTTTAGCCTCCCTTCTTCAATTCTGCATCGGAAAAGTCCAGAAATTGGGCTGGCCCTCTTAGATGACTGGGAGTCAAAGGTTACAATCTCATAATTTAATGTCTTTTCTTTCATCACCATTGTACATGCCTCATCTCACTTAAATCTTAAACAACCTTGGGAAACTGGCCCCACTCATCCCAATTTGCAAATGGTTTGGAAATGGAGTTCTTGGGGTGACAGAGATAATGATTGTTAGATAAAGGTCCACTTCTTAAATGGAAACCTAAGGAGCTGCAGAGTTAGAATTGGAACTCAAGATTTCTGAGTGCTGGGCCAGTGCTCTGTCACAGAATGCCACCTTAGAGATTTCCACTCTTATTAAATGACCCTAAGTCCCTCTCAAAGGTTGTATTTACAGACGCCACTCATGCAAACAGGCACGGATGATGCCACCACTTTCCGTTTCATTCAGCATGTTCCCTGAGGACCTACTCCTTGCTGGGCACTAAGTGTGAGCTGCATTCACTTTTGAAGAAGGGGGAGAATAGCATGGGAGATGGCAAAACCCTTGCGTGCCTCTTTCGCCTTCGCACCTCCAACCGTGGAGGAGTTGCCAAGTCTGCGGTGTGAGCCCCGAATCAATCTGGACCCAGGGAAAGTCACTCTAGACTGACACCTGCTGAGTGTCAAGAAAGACACCCAAGGCTTGCTGTGCTTGGCTCTCTGAAGATTACTAAATGGATCAGATTGGATCAGACCAGGAGGCAAAGCTCTGCGTGTGGAATGAAGCCAAACTCCCAGATCCAAACCTTTGCTTCCCACCTACACAGCATGACTCTGCCCACCCACGCACTCTTCCTCCTGGCCCTGAGTATCAGTTAGGTAGACAAGACTGAATCGTGACGGCTGGGTTAGTCCTCTCCCCAAGCCACATACTGTGTTTGATTTCCTGCCTCTCAGCCACCTTGCTGCTCACCCCAGCATCCCAGCTGGCAGCAGACACAGGACTTGGGGTCCCAGGGAGGACCCTCAAGGCTGCCAAGGGTTTTTCTATGATGGAGCCACGTGTCCAGGATCTCAGCAGCCTCTGACTGCTGGAGCGCTCAGGAGAGCAAACAGAGCACTGCAGCTCGTAGAGAACCTTTGAGAACTACCATCTATTACTTTGTCTTCTATTTGTCTCGGAATTTCTGAGCAAGTGAGCAGTTGGGCTGCTCAACTTTATTGTTCACAGTCGGGAGTGAGTTGCAGCGAGGAGCTCCATCTTCCAAAGCTGCAAAAGGCTATCTCTTCTTGACTCTTTAATCTACCGTGCATTCCCTCTGTCCTCCAGGACTAGGCTTTCGTCTGTGAGGGGTGGCCTAATCAGAAATCCCAGCTGTCCCCAGAAGGCACTCAAAAGTTGCTCAGAAAAAAGCCTTGCTGTCAAACCTTCTTGTGAACTTGAGGAGGCAGGCAAGGGCCTGAAAATGGGGAGGTAAAATGAACACAAAGACGAGCCCTTCTAGCTGCAGAATGAGTGGGCCAGCCTCCTCTGGTTAAAAATGACAGCTATGATTTACCATCCTGGCAGAGACAGCTGCCACCATCCTTGTTTCCTGCCTTGCCCTCCTGTGACTTGCCCCTCCCAAAGCCTCACCTGGATCACCCCAAGGTGTTTTATGTCTAATACAAGGTGACATGGGTTTTGGAGGGGACATTCAAACCATAGCAGTACCTGCCTTCAAAGGCCAAGAATGGTGCCTGGAATGTATCATATTCTTGATAACTCCAAGCTATTACATTAGGAGTAATACCAATATTGCTAGTATTACCATTATTACTACTTCAGCTAATCCTTCTAAAGAAGAAACTTACTACAGTGAGAGTAGAAGTGCAGCCCATCAGGGTAGATGCCGATGGATGGATATAACAATTAACCATGGGTCCTTTTGTGAAGTTGAACTTACGGATTCCAGGTGTTTGGATTTTATTTGCAGAGATTCTTGGAAGAAAGAGAAGGGAGAATGAGGCTGCAGCAGACGATCAGAGGACATGGAGTGGCTGTAAGTCCTGAGCTGGAAAGACAGAGACCCGACTCTGTCCAGGTGATAGCTCTGGTCCCCGGGCACCTCGCTTCCGCTGTTTGGAGTAGAATCCCTGCTGCATGGCAGCATTTGGCAGCACCAGAGACAGGATATGTGAACTGATGAAACAGAAGACTAATGGAATTAGAAGGTACAGTGACAGCTAATGAATCCCCAAATCACCTAGGTGACTATCTCAACCTTCCAGAAGGACAGACCCCATGGACACCCTGATGTGGTTCCAAACTCAGGGAGGGGACAAGGGCACAGCAGGGTGGTATATAAGCATGGGTGACCTGGACTTGGACCATGGCCCTGCCACTTACTAGTGTGGAGACCTTGGGTACAGGACTCAACCTTCCTGTGGTCAGTTTCCCCTGTGTCCCTGAGAAAACAACACTCACCTCCAAGGGACAAGTGGAAGCAAGTGTGTTACCTGGTAAATGTCCTGGCACAGTAACAATAATTCCTTCTCCATGGGTCGACCTGGACGTCACTTTACAGTTTATATCTTAGAGGCATCGCATCATCAGTGCACTAAATCTCATGGAGTTCCACCCATCAGAGTCCTAACGAGCTCCGTCATTCTGATTGGCCGCAAAGGTGTGCAAAGGCAGCAAAGAAAACTGAGATACCACAGTCTAGCAGTGAAAGCAGACAGAAAGACCAAGTGGGCAAGGGTAAGAATGACAAAGGTAGAGCAATCTGGGGCCCTTCTGGTGCACAGACAAGCGACCTGAGGGACAGGCCCCTCTCAGTAGACCATGCATTAAGTGGCATGGTGTCTGTCAGTAGACCATGTGTTAAGTTACAAATCATGAGAGCCTTGAATCATTAAAAAAAAAGGTAAGTCTGTTCAACAAAATCAGTTTAAGAATGCACTGTACAGTAGGAAGGTATACATTCGAGCAATATCGCCATTACAAGCAGGAAAGCAGTTCGAGTGAGAGTTACAGGCGTCTGACTTAGCCCTGGGGTGCTTCCTTCCGGGACGATGCTGGAGAAATGGAACATCACCCCAAAAAACTTACTGAGGCCTTTTTGCCTCTCAGCAAGGTGTTATTTAGGTAGAAGGAAAGCAGCAGTGGGCATGGGGAAAGGGAAGCAAGTGGTGGGGACTTAGGGTTTGTCCTTCCATTTGAAAAAAAAAAAAAAAAATCTTCTCGGCACTTGCAGCCGGGAGGCTCAGTCGGCCTGGCCCTTGCGGCCCCGGCCCACCAGCATGTCCTCCAGCCGCTTGCAGTGCTCGCGGAGCTGCTTCTCGCGAGGCAGCAGGAAGGTGAGGACCTTGTTGCGCACGATGCCGCGGTCCTCCTCCTCCCGCAGCCGCTGCTTCACGCGGGCCGCCTGCTCCTCCTGCTGCACCAGGACCCCGTTCATCTCGCAGAAGGCGTTCTCCAGATAGTGGATGGCCTTGAGGGCCTCCTTCTTGAAGTCCTCCAGCTCCTGCTGCACCCCCTCCACCTTCTGCTGCAGGATCTCCACGTCGGCCGGCGGGGGCAGGCAGGAGGGCCACGACTGCGACAGCGTGAAGTCTCCAGACTGCAGGCCACTCTCCACCATCTTCTTCCCTTGTAAGGTATTCACCTTCATGAGAATGGACCCAGCCTGGTAGAGCGGTTCCATGGGCTCTCTGCCACACTGGGCGCAAAGAGGCGGCCAAGGGACCGGCCAGGTCGGTGAATATTTTTGGCCAGAGGCACAATAATCATTTAGAGCGCAGAGACCACGCCCATTGTGACGTCAGGGTTCCTTCAGCCAACCAGGAGGGAGGCCACAACCCGCTCATTTGCATATTGTAGACTGGTTGGTTACCTAGAGCTTTGTCTGCTCATCTACCCAAGCTGCCCTGAGATGCGGATTCTCATCCACTCATCGCCCTCCTAGAACCAGAACTCGGGCTCTGCTTTAACCTGGGGGACAGACAAGTCCCAGAGCAGGGAAGAAAACTGGCCAGAGCAAGGCAGGCCGGGCCAGGCCCACTGGCTGCCAGGACTGCGTGGTCTCCCACACTGGCAAGGGGCCTGAGTGGGCTCAGAATGGGCTCTGGGTGTTAGTGCCTTAGCAGTAAAACAAGGACATTGTAAGAGATAATGACTAATCCCACTTCTTGCTCTAAAATGCTAGAAGAATAATTTCTGATGCCAAATCCATACTTCTATAATGATGCCAGAATTCTAGATAATCTTAGACATTGTGAGAAGTATACTTAGGTTTTGATGAATGATCCACAGCAGTGGCTGGTTCTGAACGTGCAGGGTAAAAACGGGTTACTGATATTTATTCAATCAACGAGTACTGAGTACTCACTATGTACTAGGACCAGGGAACAAGTGTGAGCAAGTGTGCGTGGTCCCCCTACACACCTGAATATTGACGAATATGAGAAAAAAACATACAGAAGAGTGAATCTTGTACTCTTCACCTGATAATTATAACAAAGAAAAATGTTTCTAGCGAATCTACATTTGGTTCAGTCGAGAACAAACCTTCATCCTGCGTGTCTCGATCTCTTGCCAAGAGCTTTCTCCTGGGCTCCAAATCTAAATGCCTCCCCAACAATGAGCCCAAATTCAATCCACCCAAAGCTGAATTTGTTATCTCTCCATCCAAACTAGTTCCTGTTCCAGTGTTGCTGTCAGATTGATGACATTAACCTGGGCCACACCCACACCAGAACCCACATGAGAAACCTGCTGCTATGGTTCGAAAGTTTATCCTCTTCCAAACTCGTGTTGAAATGTAATCGCCATTGTAACAGTACTAAAGGTAGGGGACCTTTAAGAGGTGATTAGGCCATGAGGGCTCTGCCCCCATAAATGGATTAATACCATACCTCAGAGGTGGGCTCCTTATAAATGGATGAGTTTAGCCCCCTGTGTCTCTGTCTCACCCCCTTTGCCCTTCTGCCACGTGATGTCTTCCACCGTGGAATGACGTAGCCACAAGGCCCTCGCCAGATGCCGACACCTTGACCTTGGACTTCCCAGCCTTCAGAACCATCAGAAAATATATTTCTGTTCTTTGTAAATTACCCAGTCTTGGGTATTTTGTTATAGCAGCACAAAACAGACTAAGACACCTGGGATCAACCTAGACCCCTCCACATCAAAATGACACTGAGTCCTGTTAAATCTACCATCTCTGAGCTCTCTAGTGTTGAACCATCTGTGTTAGAGTCCCAAGTCTACCACTTATAAGCCATGTCTCTTTGGCAGATGACCTCATCTCCCTGAGTCTCAGTTTTCTTATCTATAAAGAAGATATACCTAAGTCAGTGGTGTGCAGCTCTCCAGGAGAAAAAAATTAAGCTCTAATGTATAGCTGTTGCCAATTTCCATAGTGTAAATACTACCACTATGGCCAATTCTATGCTATAGACATCGTGTTTCTGGGAAGAGATGCATGAGATCAGTTCTCATGAGCCCGTGTGAGTCGACTCTAGCACCACAGGGACTGTGATGAGAGCAGCCGCCTTCCCTGGGATGCAGATTAGCCTATCTAGGGTGCCTTGCAGTAGGCATCAGAGAGGGCAGTTTTCAAGCAGGTTCATGGCTAAACTAAGGTGGAATTTTGAATGGTAAGATGAAAAAAAAATCAACACCAGTGATTGAAACAGAATGTTTGGCAGAAAGAGCACTGTTCCAGGAGTCAGGAAATCTGGAGTCTAGAATGGCTGTGTGACCACAGGCCGATCACCTTCTCCTCTGAGCCTACTCCCTCCACTGCAATGTGAGAAGGTGAGAGACCTTTTTCAAGGTCTCTGATATTCGAAGAATCCACACAGTCCTTTGATTAAACCTCTCCTGAGGCACTTACTGCCTTCTCCCTCTTTTTGTGACTTAGGAGGTCTTTCCAGGTCCTTGATGGCACATTAAACTCCACGAGGACAGGGACTGTGAGTTTCTCACCCTGTGTATCCTCAAGTGTCCTTCCTGGTGCCCTGCACACAATGGCACTCAGATAACTGGATGAAATAGAGTTCATTTTCATAGGTGGCTCTCAAATCCTAGATTTCCTGCTGACATGATGACACCTACTGGTCTCAGCAGGAACAGCAACCTCTAGATTCCCCACCTAAGAGCCAGATGGGGATTTGGGAGGTGATGTAAACAGAGCGTTGTCTTGTTGTGTATTTAATTAGGGGTGTATGTGCATGCTGGGCACATAGTAGGTGCTCAATAAATGATTTTTGAATCATCTAGAGGAAAAACGTTCCTCTGTTTTCTGATCTCTATCATTCTCTGAGCGTTTTTCTGTTTCTGCCTCTCCGTATCTCTCTCTCGTTCTCTGTGTGTGTCTGCCTCCCACAGGGAATGGTGGAAGTCACCATCAGAGCTGTGAAAGAAGAGCAGCAAAAGTCAAAACGGAACAGCAGTTTCTCGATTTCCCTGGGGCTTTCTGGTGAGGCTTCAGTTCGCTTCTCAGAACCAGAGGGGAGGACAGCATCGCCACACGAGCACAGCAGGGGCTGAGAGTAAGCCAGCGCTGTCACTGTCAGAAGACCCCGGGCTTGATGGCCTCCGGAGCAACGCCCTCAGCAGGGCGACTCGGTGTGCACGTTCTGAATGTTCTAGAAGTTTCATAGTGGAGGCCTGTGCCTTCCTCACAAAATATCCTTCCATATATCCGAGGAAAGTAAGAAGGCCCAGCATTTGTCCCCTTCAAGGTATCAAGAGAAAGGAGTTCTAACGTCTCCTGGCCTTGAACCCTACTGCCAGGTGGGTGTCCCTGCCCCTGGTTTCAGTGATTCGCAGCTTCCCTGTGTCTCAGGATGATGGGGGGACAAGAGGGGTATGTCAACCCCACAGCGATCCAGGTCCCACCCCGGGAGAATCAGATTCAACCTGAATGGGGTGAGACTCAGAGTGGGCGTGTTTTAACAGACCCCCAGGTTAGGCACGCCAGGGTCCGAGCACCGTTCCTGCTGGACTCTGCCATGACTTGCAAATGAAAGCCACGTGACTCCCCCAGCACCCCACCATACCCCCTATCATGTGAGATAAACCTCCATCGTTTTGGGGATCAGGAAAAGGAACATGACACAGATGCACTCCTTCTTCATGTGCCTTTGTAAAGGTGCAGAAAACGCTCAGAAGGTAAAAGCTCCTCACATCCCGTTGGTTCGAGCCACATTCCTGGGCTGTTTCTAAGCAGATCACTGGCTTGGGGTGGGGCTCCCATGGTGGCTCAGACTAGTCACAATTCCCTTCCTGGGACCGGGGCTGGGCCAGGACTCCCTGAAGCACAGGCCTCCCAATGCCAGAACCAAAGTGGGGTTCTCTTCTCAAGCAAGGAAGGGGGAGGATCGGCAACCAATTGTGTCTTCCACAAAGAATAGTTATATTTAAAGAAAAGACTCAGTGAAAGGACCATGCAATGAACTCGTAATAGTAATGTCAGCTTTCAAGCAGAGCAGAGAAATAGTCTCCTAGGAGTCTCTTAAAACTGGTCTCTCTCCCCATCTCCAAGAAAAACAATTTAAAAAAAAACACACAGAATTCGGAGCAATCTATCACAAACCCCAAAGAATATGTGATTGGACATTTCTAAAGGAGAGAGGACAGCAGTTGGCCCTATTCAGTCACTCTTTTTCCAGAATCCCCATGGCCTGGGTGAGGATGCTGCTATACAACAAGCATCTTCCCAGATGTGCCCATAAAAGGTCTTCCACCTTGCTCCCACCCACCCATCCATCCATTCATCCATCCTTCCATCCACCCACTTACTCAATGACATGCTGGGTGCCTACCCTGTACCCTACGCTGAGCCGGGCAATTGGGATTCAAGAGAGTGAACAAGACAGAGAGTGAACAAGCAGGTGGCATTGCAACGGAAGGACACAGTAAAGCAAGCCATCTGCAGATAAGGTGGTTTGGGCCGGCGCGAGGTCTCTGAAGGAGATGAGCAGGGGAAGGTGACACCCTGGCAGGTGGGGGTGGGCTAGGAAGGGCTTTTGTGGGGTGAGGGCAAGTTGGAGCAAGACAGGAAGGATGGGGAAAGCTGGGGATAATGTTCTAGAAGGACAGCAAGTGGGGAGGCCTTGGGCAGGAGCCGGCTTGAGGAGCCTCGAGGAGGCCCTTGCGGCTGGAGGGCCCTGGAAGCAGGAGGGGGGTGGCGTCCCCGGCGCTGAGAGGCTACCAGGGCTGCTCCAGCCGCGGCAGGTCCCACCTCTGCAGCTGGTGTTCCAGTCGGGGGAATGGGGACAAGGCTGGGATGGGGGGCGGGGACCTGGGTCAAGAACAGACCTCAGCGCTGTTCACCATGATTAATTAACCCAGCGCCAGAGCCCCAAGGCGCAGTGCTAAAAATACCTGCTTCCCTCTGCGATGCGGCAGCTGCCACCCAGCAACTTTTACCCACGCCATTTGTCATAATTTGATACTGCTAAGGAGTGTCCACAGGGCTGTGTGTCTGCAAGAGTTGGACTCCGCCACAGCCCACCCGCCAGCTGGGCCTCGGAAACCGTCCCTGGCACTTTTCTACCCTAGCCCTCCTCCCCTCCCTGAGCCGCCCGCCCCCCGAGTGCCACGGGCTCCCAGCTCCTCCTGGAACTGGGCGCGCTCGGGAGCAGGAGCGCATCGCTGGATGCCATGTTCACACCACCGCGACTCTGCATCTCGGATCAGAGCCATCTATCAGCGGCCCTGCCAGCCCGGGGCGGCACTTTAATTAAAATATGTAAAACATCCTGGTGGGACTGGCTCTGAAGACGCAGGAGCGGGCCTTGGACACGAGCTGGCCCTTCTCCAGCCTGGGAGGGCCTGGACTGCGCCAGAGGGGCCCTCCCAGGCAGTCTGGGGAGGGGCGATGCTTGCGAGGCACCAGCCACAGAGCTTAGCCAGGCAAGGACATCTGGAAAGAGAGCCACCCGAGTCCCCGGGGCCAGCGGGGCGACCCCCATAGCATGCTGGGAAGGGCTTGGCACCGCCCCATTGCCAGCCTTGGGGGTTGGAATGTTCTTTCCCTACTCTCAACACTAATTTCCTTAAACGATGCATTGTGAAGCTGCTACCTGGACAGGGATGAGCAAACTTTTTTGCACAAAGTTTGTGCAAAATCAGAAAAGCTTGTTTCTAGGTCAGATTTTTCAGTCCAACTTTTTTTTTTTTAAATCAGGAAATGGAATATTTCCGAATTGTTTTAAGCATCCTTTAAATTTCTTTTTTCCCCAGCACTGAAGACATTTGTGATTTTTATTGAAATGTCAGAGCCTGCACAAATATCGTGTGCTCACTCCGGACTCCAGGCCTGCGACACACTTTCTGTGCAATGACACAGATTGTGGGGAGTGTTGGGGGATTTGGAGCTGGGGAGGCACATTGGACCCTGAGCCCAGCCAGAGACCAGGGACAAAAAAAAGGAGCCCCATTAGGAGTTCCTGGTCCTGGGAAGGAAAAGAGCAGGGTATCACTTGGAAGCACGTCTCTGGGGGAGAGCAGGCATCGCTGCAGGAGGAGGTGATGGGCGTGTGTTGTGTGCGTGGCTGGTTCTCCTTCCCACTCCCAGCCCTCCCAGGAGAACAGGGTGGGAAGAGACGCCCTCGGGCTCTAAAATAACCCCGAGTGAAGAAGAGCCGCTGCACCCGTCAGCCCCCACCTTCCAACCAGGGACAACGTCCTCAGGGCAGAGCCAGAGCCACCGTCTGCATGTCGGGGTGTCAGGCTGAATTATGTGAGCTTAAAAACCAAATCCCTTCCTTCCCTCCCTTACTTAACTGTCTGCCTGGCGAGGCTGGGAGATTACTGGTGACAGACACCAGGGCCTGCCTGGCTGCTCCAGACAGAGAAGCTTTGATCACCTGGAAAACTCCAGACACCAGGACTCCTAATGATGAGTAATGAGCTCAAACCATTGGAAAGTTACCGAGCACAGGGTGCTGGTGACACACACTGCTCCCACAGAAGCTGGGGACTAGTGGCCCAGGGAGTGGGGTACAATCATCTGGAATCCTGGGAAGAGTTTGACCCGACACCCACTCCAGCCCAGCCCACCCAGCGTCCTGCCAGCTCACTGGTGAGGTGGGGACGTTTCTAGGCTCCGGGCATTTGGCCGTTACAAGGGTTGGTTTGCTGGCTAGTGGCCAGAGTTTATCCTTATATTCAAGAGTACAGCCTCCTCACTTCATTCATTCATTCATTCATTCATTCATTCATTCATTCATTCATGTATTCAGCACACATGTATCGAATGACCAAGTAAGCCAGGCAAGGTGCTGGATGCTCAGGAGAGAAAACGGCTCAGCTGGGGCTTCTCTCCCAAGGGCACTTGCCATCTCCTGGGGAGACAGCAGGGCAAGTTCAGCACCACAGGGCTCTGTGACAAGGGGCCTGACAGAGTTGGCTGCAGGGTGTCAAGATCACCCGGAGTGGGGAGACTCTAAATTAGACTGTCCCTTCTGGCAGGGGGACAAGAAGCAGGCTGGGATGGAATTTGAAGATCTCAGGTCCCTCTGGGCTTGGGTTGCATTTGACCCTGTGTCTCCAGTCTGGAGTTGTACTGACATCACTTCTGAGGTTCCCTCCTGCTCTGATGTTAGTTGGGAATATGTCAACCTACTTTGACATACATTAGAATCATCCTGGAAGAGAGTTTAAAAATCATTTTTAAGGTCTGGGTCTCATGCCCAAGAGATTCTAGTTCAGAAGGTCTTGGGAGCCTGGAGTTATGGTGAACAACTATCTTGATTTGCCCCAAACTGACAGGATTTCCCAGAAGTGAGGCTTTCAGTTTTAAAACTGTGATAGTCCCAGGAAAACCGGGACAGGTTGGTCACCCTAGCTAGGGCAAGCACCGTTAGCCCCTGGCCAATAACACTCCTTTCTTCTTTGGGTCATGGAGTCCCAACTCTGATCAGGCAGTAACATGCTCAGGGAAGGTGAGCCCTCTCCCAGCTGCAAGTGGTGAGCCTGGATGCATTTGGTAATTCCATCCCCTGTTGCTGCTGGTTTAGTTAAGGTGAACTTGTGACCCACTTCTGGCCAATGAGTTATAGAATGAAGACTTATGAAAAGGATATTGCATCTGAAGTAAAGGAATGATACAGAGAGAAAGAGGGGGGGTCTCACCCCTTCTTCTGTCTTGGATGCAATGGCTGGAACTGTGGCAGCCATTCAGCAACCATGAGGCACCAATCCTAAGGATGCAAATTCAGCTGTGCTAAGGATGAACAACTAGAAAGATTTAAAAAAGCCTCCATTTTTTAATAACATCACTGAGACTCTCCTCAAAACCTGAAATTATCTACATTCAGTCTAATCGATATATGGTTAAATGCCTTTCTTGCGCAAGTAACTGTCATCTGGTATTTTGTTAATTGCAGCCACACACATCATGACTGTTACAAAGGACCTGGAAATCAGCATTTTTGATAAGATTCTCCAAAATCTTTCTGATGCCTTCCACCAGTCTGGGTAACCCAGTGATTCTCAAAGTGCTCTTTTGACCAGCAGCACCAGCAGCACCTGGGAACTTGTTATAAATGCAAATTCTCAGGCCCACCCAGACCTTCTGAGTTAGAAACTCCCTGGGGGGGGGGGTGCCCAGGAGCTTGTGTTTCAACAAGCCCTCCAGGTGATTCTGACGTTTGGCAAAACTTAAGAATCACTGAGTTAATCAGTAGCTGAGACACTCTGAGTAACACCAGACCCTGAAACTTCCGGATGGAATGTTTAAACCTAACCCATGTCTCAGCTGCTTCTTGGTAGTGGTTGGAAAATAAAGCAGTATGTCTTCTCACTTTCTGTGATTGTTTTTCTCCTTCCTCCCCAGTCCCTTCTCCAGGTCATCCTGCATGCGTTGGATGCTTTGGCCAGATTTCCTGGCCTGTGTTAGTCAACAGCCACGCAGAGATGGGGGAGGGAGGCAGTTGCTTGCAGTCAGGCCCGGCCGGGGCAGGAGGTGAGCTTGGTTAGCCCGGCAGCTAAGGAGGAAGAGCGAATGTCAGTGGCCCCGGCCCGGTAACCCAGGGTGACTGTTTATACCCTCCACGAAGGCCCAACTTATCAGACATCTGCGCTGCCTGACAGCTGGCCTAGGAGGAGAGGGGGAGGGTGGGCCAGGCAGATCCATCTTCTCTTCCTTCCCTAGGGGTGCTCTGCCTTGGCTGGCCTTTTCTATTCCAGGCAGTCCCCTACTTCTCAACACAATGAGTGACTCAAAGCCCCAGCCATAGTCCGATGGCAGAAACTGAACAATAGACTTCATGCTGCAAGGGGGTTCCATGCTCAGCTAAAAAAGAAATTATACAATCCCTAATCACACCTCCTCTCTGGCATGCTTTCTTCAACAATAATTTTCAGCATTTCACATATGCTCCTGAGTTTTGTGATTCTTCACAACTGAGCACACTGTCAAATGATTATCTGGCGAGCATCACGTTGGAAAAAATAATTTACTAAACACAAATAATACTGAGGCAGGGCGCAGTGGCTCACGCCTGTAATCCTAGCGCTCTGAGAGGCCGAGTCAGGAGGATTGCCTGAGCTCAGGAGTTCGAGACCAGCCTGAGCAAGAACAAGACCCCATCTCTACAAAAATAAATAAATAAGATTTAAAAATACAATGATACTAGTTCCTACCATCCCTTCAGTGTTTTCCGTGTGCCAGGCACAGGGGCTTTCCGTGCATTATCCCTCTGAAGCAAGGAGCCACCAGCCCAGGCACGCCTACCGAGGCTCATCTCTGTCCTGGGCGAATTGGGTTTGTGGGTTCTACAACAGCAGCCTTATTTTGTTCATCTTCCACTCATATTTATCAAATAAAGGTCAAGTTCCTTAAAATGTGTACACACTCATGCGCTTCTGCGGTGTGGTCCATGCTGGCAGTACTTGGCCCGCCTGCCAGGAGGCCCCTGGGTGGCTGAGCATGCCCATCAGCTGAGGTTCTAGACACCAAACTCAACGCATGGGAGGTGCCCAGGGGTACTGAAGTGGGTTCTCAGAAAGCGAGGGCTGTGTCCCGGTCCTGCCTTGCCTCCCTTGTCAGGCGGTCTGTGTGTCTCTGGGGCCCGATGCCACTGGTCTTACGTTGGGCCATCTCTCCTCTCCAAGCGCCACCCCCATCCTCCCTTGTTTTCAATCTACCAACAAGTAAGGCCGCTTCCAGGACGAGCGGGCCCCTGGGTTCCAGGCCTTGCTCACCCACAGGCAGACACACGCCAGCTCTTGGGTGGCCACTGGCCTGGCCACCCCTGTGGTTAATCTGACTCACGATCAACACTTTCCTCCGCCTAAATCATTTGGTCATTTTTATAACTGAGGCCTAGACACTAGCTGGTCCTCTCAGTAGGATAGGTGGGGTAAGCAGAAAAGGCCACTAGGCAGAAAGAAGCATTTAAGGCTGTCTTATGGCCTCTCCCTGTTAAGGGGAGACCACTTGGAACGTTGGGCCTAGAGCTAAGCAAAGAAGTCCCAACCACTGCCGAGTTTGAGGTTGGTTTCGCAGCCAAACCGTCGGAGCCAAGCAGGCCGTCTCCTCCCACTCCCTGAATGTCATCTGGCAGCCAGGTAGATGTCCCCGGCATACAACCCCCTTTTCCTGCTGGTTTCTGTGCTGAGAGCATCTCTAGTGCTTCCCGCCAGCCCCATTTTGCCATGAGGCCAGCAACCCCAACCCACCCCAGCCCCTGCCAACCCAGAGATGGGACGAAAAGACCCAAGAAAGGTTCATGGGCCTGGCGTTTAAAGCCTCCTTCGTGTGATTTCTGGCACTGGGGGGCGGAAGAGGAGGGGACAGACTCTGGGGAGAGGTCAAAATGATCTCAGCGGTGAAGGATGACAGGGAAGCAGAGGCTGGCCAGGGCTCCAGAGGGAGTTACTTTGGGGGCACGGAGTCCCAGGGGCAATTGCAAGGCTGGTCCTTGGGAGAGGTGTGAACTGTACAATCCAGCTAGGCCAAAACCCGAGGGCAGGCAGCCAGGGCCCGGGCCCCCTCCCCCAGACAGGCGACATCCGAGTAACAAAGCTTTCAGGAATCAATCAGCTCCCGAAGGACGCTCCATTCTGTCGGAGCAGCTCCCTTCCTCCCTCCGTTCCTGCCGGGGGAGGTCAGAGTTCGCATCAAATGTCATTAATCATC
This sequence comes from Microcebus murinus, assembly GCF_040939455.1. Lineage (NCBI taxonomy): Eukaryota > Metazoa > Chordata > Mammalia > Primates > Cheirogaleidae > Microcebus > Microcebus murinus. The sequence continues at coordinate 32,458,460 of NC_134121.1, read as the reverse complement.
TTCCTGGGGGCTGGGGGGTTATTAGACAGTCCTATTAATCAGAGGCCTATCACACCCACAGCCTGGCTGGGTCGCCATTGTCCTGTTCCTCACCTATCATAGAAAGATTAGATTATCAGTGACAACTGAGACACCCTTTGAGTCACAGGAAAGCTGGAGATTGGGGTTGCTTTTATTTTTTTTTTATTTATCCTCCTGATTTGAGGATGAGCTGTTTCTTGTCTTGTCACACTGCATCCTTTTCTCCAAAGAATCAGCTTTAAGAATCCAATTTGTCAAACTGGACAATCACTGGCAAATCCATAAAAAAAAAAAAAAAAAAAAGCTTCAGCGACTTTATCAAAAAAGGCAAAATAAAGCAGAAGGTTTTTAAAGGCGGCCTGAAAGGATTAGAAACTAAGTTGCATTTGACAACAATTAATCTCTGAAAAGCAGGGGCTTTGTAAAAAGGGACAGGCAGAGACGCGTCCGGTAGGGGACCCACATAGCTGGGGTCCGTCCGCCGCCTGGGCATCCATCCCTCTTCCAGGGTTTGGTCACACGGAGAGCTGGCGCTAAAACACAATGAGGCGTCTTCCAAGCTTTCTCCTAACTTTCCCCCAACCAGCAGCAACAGCAGCAGCAAAACAAAACAGAACAAAAAAATCCAGGACAGAACAGCACAAAGAACTCAGATTCTGCGACAGGCTCAGACACTCAGCAGATACCGTCTACCCGTGATGGCCCTGTGGGGGGTCAGAAGGGAGGGGGGCACATCCCAGTCCCTTTGAAGCATAGAGACCAGACAGAACACCCAAGTCAACTTAGATGGGACCAGCGCCTTGGTGACCATGGGGCCCAGGGGCTACGAAGACAGATGGGGCCTGGAAGTAACATAAACCGGGGAGTGGGCGAAGGGTGAACCCACGCGGCGTGGTGAGGATTCTTGCAAGACAGAGCGTGGGCCTGCCCGCAAAGACAGCAGTGACCTGTCCCCTACTCTTTGCACTGTGGGAAGGGGAGCTCAAATCCACCAGATCTCACAGCTTTCATGAGATTCCAAAGACAGGTTTTTATGTGAACACTCTTTATTTTAATTGTTGGCAACTCGTTCAAATTAAAAAAAAAAAAAAAACCCCAGGGTGCATACTAAATAAAATCCAATTTGTCCCCAAGCTTGGAGTTTGTGACATTACTGTAATCCACCTGCCTTGGCGCAAATAAGCACCACGAGGCCGGGAGAGACTGGTAGCTGCCGAGGTCACAGCGCTGGCGAGCGGCAGAGCCAACGCAAGAGCCTGGTCCGGATCTCCAGCCCAGCACTCTCTGCTCCAGATCCGAATGCAGGGACGGACACGTGCGTGACCAGTTAGCGGGTAAGTTCATTCGAGGCAATACAGGCGTTAAGAGTAAAGAGAAGAGCCTCACTCTCGCACCTGCGCTGTGGAATCTGAGACAGGGCTGAATTAGACGAGTGTCAAGTGATTGCTCTTGTGCCCTTGATAACATATTCATTTAATTTTTCTGCCCGAGTGTTGTCTGTGTGGGTGCCGTAGAGGTCTGGCGGCTGCTCGGTGGCCCTCCAGTGACAGCTATGGGCTGCCAGCTCTGAGTAGGTGCATGGTCCACCTGGCCACAGCAAACACCGGGAGTCGGGAAGCCAAACTGCCTTTCTGAATACTGGCCCTGCCACCTACTACCTGTGCGACTTCAGACAAGTTATTCGACTCTGGGCCTCAATTTCCTCATTTTAAAAACAGCAATTAAAAGTGGCATAGGGCAGAGATGGGTGCATGGCAAGAGCTCAGAAAAATTATTGGTGTCATATCATACAGTCACGTTTTATATCATCTTCAAAGGTGCCTGGTATTGAGACACGACATTACACTAATAGAAAAGTGAGTCTAGGAAGGATCTTAGAAACCATTTTAGTTTGATTGTCTAACCTTAGAAAAAAACTGAGGACCAGAGATGGAAAAGACTTTGTTTTCTGCAGCGGGCTCATGTGAAAATCTGTGCATCCTACAGACAAGGTTCACTTTTAACCACGTCCATAGCCCTGTGCCAACCATTGTGTTTTCCTGCCATGACCTCATTGGAAATAAGGGAAGTTTCTGCTATAAAAGTATTTAAACGCAAAGCCATACACGCCTTCAGACTCCGGAATATTCCAGCAACGTCAGCACAGTCAACACGGTGCAGCGTGTCCACTCCTGTGCTCATTAAAGAAAGATTTGTGAGACAACTCGGGGCTGTATCTGTCCACTGCAAGTTTGCAACCAGCTTCATTTTTAAAAAGGATTGTTCCCCAAAGCGGTTTGGGGTCATTAGTGAGAGGTTGGGCCTCAAAGCAACTTCGGTGTTCTGGAAAAGATGCCGCATGTCTTTGCGCACCAGCTTCTGCCTGTCTGGGTGTCTTTACGTACTGGCTGCACGAGTTGTGGTCAAGCCAGCGGGTCATTTGTGAAAACCGAACACTTAAACGTGTTAACTGTTGACTAAACTTGACAAGTATCCTGTCTGCCTTTCTTAGGTGATTCATTAAAGGCTGCTGCAGGTGCTGGCAGGGAGTGAAAGGCGCGGATTTGGTGCCGGATAGATTTAGGGACAGAGCCTCACGACTCCCGTGCCTCTAAGGCCTCGTGCTAGTTTCTTCACCTCTCTGAGTCTCCACTTATTCGTGTGTAAAATGAGGGTGATAAAACCTGCATCATAGGACTTGGTGAGAATTAAACCGAAAATGTACATGCTCAGAAACCATGAGCTCCCCTGTACCCCACCACGCCCCTCTAGGGTGACGGGGCGGGTGCCCGTCCATGGCCAGGTATTCGCTGGGTGACGCGAGCACGGTGCCCCTCGCTCAGCTCAAAGCCACGTCCAGGTTAACGTCAAATGAGAGGAGAGAACAAGGAACGCATCAAGCTTTACGCTTCTGTTTAGGCTTCGGCTGGAAAGGCCGATTGCTGAGTTATTTAAGTAAGAGTCCGAGCTGCCCTCAGAGCTCGGTGGGATCTGAAGGCGGAGGCCCTGCTGGGTTGCAGTTTAGGCGTGCTGTTTTTGATTTACTGACCTTTCTGCAACTTTCTGCCATCCCGAAGCAATCTGAGAGGGAAAGGATTGTGAGGTGCCTCCCTGAGCATGCGGTGTAGGGGGAGGAGCTGGCCCTCAGAGGACACCCAGAGGGCACATCCTCGTGGCCCAGAGGAGACCCCTGGGGCCTGCTGTGGGGGAGAGTTCCCCGGGGTGACTGTCTACCCCAGGGCTACAAAGATAAATGATATCACTGCCAAGTACAAGCCAAGAAAGTGGGGCCTGGAGTCTGAAGCCTGGCCCAGAGATAATACCGACAACCATAGTTTATTGAGCATTTACTGTGAGCAAAGCATGACGCTTACAGCTTGACAGCGGCATCTCTTCCAATTTCACGTCAGCCCAATGAGGTAGATATGATTATTATCATGGCTGGGAACCCTGAGAAGTCACGCCTGTTGCCCAAGGCCACATGTCTCCCACCAGGCAGAGCCCAGGTTGCAAAGCATGGTGGCCACACTCTTACCTGCCAGCCACACAGCTTCCCCGAACACACCTGACTCCTGCAGAGCTCTGCCAGGGGGACCCCAGCAGCCCCACTGCACCCCATCCCAGGGCAGATCCCCCCCTGCCCGCCAAAGGCACACTTCTCAGCAGAGAGACCTGTGCTTCCCACTTGGGACCCTCCCTCTTGATGCTGGGATGCTAGAGGTCGCTGGGCCCGCGATAGCAGCACACGTACACGCGCGCGTGCATCCTGAGCTGCAAGCAGAACTCCTGGCGCCCTGCCCAGCTTGCGGAAGGGACGGTGGCCTCCCTTTCTTCGCACCACCCCTGCACCTCCCAGCCCTCCCCACCGGCACCCGCTGATCTGCTGCCTGCGGGGCTGTTGGGCTAAAGAGGACAAGTGTATCTCCCACGCGTGTCCATGACCTTACAAAGGCTCTCTCCTGGAGTGCTATTTAGGTGCGGGGAGCAAAAAGAAAGGAAAAGAGGAATCGCAGCAGCCTAAAATAAGTATATCAGCCACCAGGCGAGAGACCCCAGGCTCGTAGAACCAAATGAAGAATTTGTAAGCTTTCAGCCACCTGAAGCCGTGGCTCTTTCCCCGACACGCTTAATAAAAGCTGACAGCCCGCATTGTTCTGCCACAACAAGGTACGCTACATCCCAGCGACAGGGTGAGGGCAGTGAGGGACAAAGGCACCCGAGCGGGGGTGGGGGGATGTAAGAGTGGGGGTGGGGGGCGACTCTCAGTCGGGGGCCTGGCGGGAGAGCCTGGGAACAGCAGCCCACTGACAGTGGAGACCAGGAGCTCCAGATGGCTTTTTGTCTTGATGCAATAAAAAATGTCATCTGACAGGCCCTGGGATAAGACTCGGGGAAACAAAAGTCTGCAGGGTGGGGGAGTGGGAGTGGGAGTGGGCCGGGTTAAAGGTACCAGAGTCTGAGAAAGACAAAAATAGGTGGCTGTCTCTGCCAGCAATTATGGGCTTTGCAAATGACATTCAACTCCAGAGGTGCACACCAGGGACAAAGCCAGTTGTTCTCTGGTCTTGGCAGGGGTGGGGGAATTGGAGGTGCACTGGACATTTGGCCTCTGAAGAAAGGTGATAACTTTGCCAATTCACCACGGATGTGGGCCCTTCGTATGCACACCCTCCCCCCACAAGTCATTAGGGGACGATATGAAGATACAGGGCTTCCTGGTGCAATTTAATTGCTCATAGACCGAAAAGTGATGAGCTCCATCGAATTGCACAGACATCCTGTAGGAGACCAGCTGCCGTATTAATGTGGCTTCTCGGAGGGGGACACACCCCCACCTGCTTCACCAGGAGCACACAGAAGCCCAGGGAAACAGTAGTACCCCTGTGGCCTCTGATGGGGCTGTCGCTTTTTATTAAGCAATCTCTGCCTTTCAGAGCACTGCATGTTTTCTTCCCAGAGGTCTTGGTTGCTGTGTGGGCCCAGCACACAGCAGGTTCCCAATAAATATTAAACAGTGGTTGCTGGTGATGTCCCCAGATTTCACTGTAAGGAGCAACTTGTCACCCAGGGGATAGGCCCCACTCTAGGACTATGGTGTGGTCACCAAAGCTGGACAGCAGGAAATTGAAGGTGGGATGGGCGAGGGGTTCTTAGGCAGGGAAATGAGGCAGGGGGGTTAGTGGATATTAGCAAGAGCCTCTCGGAGAGACAAAAGTGGTAAAGCTGGAAGAGGCATAGTTCTGGTGTAGATGTGGGGAACAGGCATGCTCACGTGGTGGTGGAGAGGGGCGTAAAGGCTTTTCCAAAAACAACATGTCCATGTTGATCAAAATACAAATGTACACACCCTTTGACCAGGCCATCCCAGGAATCCACCCCACAGCAATGGTATAGATGTGTGCAAAGTTGTAGACATCATATGGGTGTTCACAGCAACATGATTCATGATAAAAAAGGGAGAAACCACCTTAGATACTCATCATTAGGGAAATCGATGGTACCTCCATACAACAGAACACTCTACAGTTATTAAAAAATAATGAAGTGAATCGACACCTACTGATGTGGAAAGACCTTTAAGACAGATGGTTAAGAGGAAAACAAACTGGTCAAGAACCAACACATACAACATAATAGCATTATGTTAAAAAGAACCCTAAATATCTAAATACAGGTGCACGAGCGAATACATAGACAAACAACACAGGCAGGGGTACCTTTGGAAGGTTTAGGCAGAAGGGATGGTGGGAAGAGGCTTGCAAAGGAGATTTTAAACATTACACTTTAAAATTTTTATAATAAAAATGTGCTTTACTCACGTGAATTAAAAATTAAAATATACATTTGACAAACATCAATATGTTTTGAGCATGAACTTTGGAGTGTGATCAGGCTTTGGGGCCAGCTCCTCCGTCTTGGTTGTGACTTCGGGCAAAGTCCTCTGTGTCTCTGAGCTTTTTGGTTCTCTCCACTCCGGCCTGGGGGTAACAGTGCCTACCCCATGCGGTTGTTGAAAGATTTAGATGAGATATGTATAGAAGAGCTCAGTGCCTGGTGCACTCTCAGCACTCAATGAACAGTCCCGGTTAATACAGGCAATATTAATATAGGCATTTAGGAGACAGCCACCTTGTCATGATTTGGCAACAGTGAGCCTGAGTACAAATCTCTGCCCTGACACTCACTATATGTGACTTAGAGAAAGTTACATTCTGAGCCTCAGTTTCCCCAGCTACAAAATGGGGAGTGTAATCATGCCAACCCTATAGGGCAGTTGGAGTATTGGAGAAACAGTGCAAGTCAAGCCCTCCGCAAAGAGCCTGGCACGCAAGAAGCCCTCCCTCGTGGCCGCTGCGTGCAGGAGCACACACGTCCCCGCCGCCCCACTCGACACCGGAGCAGGAGGCGGCCTTTCCAGGCATCCGGCTGAGAAACAGGAAGAAGGGAGGCTCGGCGCCTTGCCTAGGCGCCACGGCTACAGCCCACTCCGGTGCTTTTCCATGACTCGTTCGAAGACATTTCTGATTAGTTTCTAAGGTGAGATTTTTGTTTGTTTTTGTCATGGCCATTTGGGTTTGCTTCTAACCAAGAAGTAGGGAAGAGCTTTAAGAAGCTGATGTCTTCCATCACTTCTGTTGGTCAAGGTCACAGAGTGGAGGGGAGAAGGTCCCACTCAGTGGAAACTGGGGAAGAGGGCGTGCGTGTTGGGGGGATGTGTGTGGGATGCTGGCCTGGGCTGAACCCCCACCCCAGGTTCAGGAGACCTTCACGGCGGCTGCATCTTTTGAGGACTCTATGTGAGGGTCCAGGGACCCCACTCTTCGTACCACCCCTGTCCAGAAAAGGACAGGGCTCTCACTTCTACAGCCACCCCTTGCAGGGCTGGGACAAAAGTGTCATTTTACCTCGTAATCTGTGTCCTGGAAGCAACCTGGAAAGTCATCTTGTCCAAACACTTTGTTTTGCAGGCGATGAAACTGAGACAGAAAGAGGCTGAGAAGTGTGTTCAAGGTCACGCAGCTAGAGAGTGGCTGAGCCTGGCTTTATGCACCTGATGGAGAAGGTGAGGGTGAGGAACAGGAAGGAAGGGACAGAGCCCAGGGGGGAGAGAGGAAGGGACTGCCAGACGGTGCTTCTGCAGTGGGAGGGGCTGCGGGTCTGCGCACACCACCTACACCGAGGAAGAGGCCCAAGCCCTTGCTTGGCTCATTCAGAAAAGCAGATTGACATCAAGATGAATGACCAGCTACAAATTCTGGGTGGGCAGACACTGGGGGCAGACTCCAAAGGTCCATCTTCCATAAAAATAATCTGATTGCTAATTACACAACAGTCAACTTTGGGAAAACTCACTGATGTGAGAATATAAAGGGTTAATATGACTCCCTTCCTTAGGGAGAGGACTTACAGCCTCAAGTCAGCTGGGATTGGAGTAAGTGGGACTCACGTTAAGGACATCACAGCTGAGAAGCCCAGGGGACCCAAAGAATCAGCAGTTTGTTTCTCTAGGACTTGAAGGACTGCACAGGCAGTGGTCTTTGGAGGAGGTTTGAAGGCTGCAAACAAGATGCCTCTTACGGCTTCTCCTAACCTGAAGTGTATCTGTTTGAATGGCTCAATGGTTCCATTCCCAAAAGACCATGGGTGATCCATTCCTCCCATCAGGCATCACAGAAGCAAGGCCGTCACCTGGCAGCCCAGAGCCGGCTTTCCACGCAAGCTTGCTTGGCTGCAGGGGAAGGGGAGTGGGGTGGGGAATGGGACTCCACAGCCTCTTCCCGGCCGCGAGCCTGGTGGCCTTCTCCCTCACCTGAGGTGAGAGGGGGTAATAGTTCTGAGCAGCCCTAACAGCCGTACGGCGGGAGGATTAATTAACGCAGCTAACACGCTCAGAGATCCCTAAACGAGGGCGTTAGCCAAGGGCCAACATTATTAGAGTGATGATGGCTATTAGGATTACGCTATTGTTATTATGTTTGCTCTCTCAACCCTTAAATCACACTCCATCTCGCCATCGCTTGCATTTTATGTAATTATAGCTTATATAGGTAACAAATGGATATTTCTGCAAGCCTGGGAGAAAGCCTTCTGCATACATTAATTTGCTTGATTAGTTCTCTATTTCGTATGCTTTGTTCCCCCAGACCCCTCCTTTCCTGCCCAGCTTCAACAGAAAATTAATGAGTTTTAGCACCTTGTAAAAGTGGGTTGTGCCATGGGAATACCTCGAGTGTACTCTGGGTTTTAAATCCACACATTCAGAGGCTTCCTAAAGGTTATACAAAGGTTAACAAACAATTAATATGTTGAATCAGTGTGCTAAATCTGTTTACCCAATCTTTGCAATCTAAAGGCCATTAGCCATCAGCCTCAACACTTTACATTGATCTCTCTCTTTCCTGACCCAGCCCCACTCTGTTCCATGAGTAATTGGGGTGAAAAGAAAGAAAAATTCTGAATTGAGAGTAGTAAATTTCTCTCAAAAGTTTGGGACTGGTTGTAACTTACGACTCAAAACATTGGAAGTCCTAAGAGACGTGACCAAGTGAGTTGAAATTTTTGAGAAGACAATGCAAGATGGGAGCATGTCTGCTTTTTTCACAGCGAGAAAAATGTGTGTTGGGCTCATGCATGGGTACCATATTGAGTTCATGCCTCCTATGTTGATTCTGACCCTTGTTCACAGGAAGAAGGGGACAGAGAAGAGGTGTGAGATAACTCCCCCATTGGAGAGTCACAGGAGGGAGGCTTCCCACCACTCTCCAAGGAGAAAACATTGCAGAGCAGTTGGGACCAGAATGTTCCTTTCCTTAGGAGGCAAGAGGAAAAGGGTGAGGAACAGCCACGGGTGATCCATGCAGTGCTGTCCCCCACAGGGGTCCTAATCCCATAAGAACCTCATTGCTCTCCTCTTGTTTGGGCATCCCATTGTTGTAGGATGCTGAAGCTGATGATCTTAACAATGATCATGACAATAATGAAGACAATGACCTTGATGAATTGTGCAGATGTATCATTAGAGTCCAGGACACATGGGATGAGCAGCATGCAAGTCCTTTCCAGCCTGGTCCCTTTCAAAGAAGCTAAATACCTTTGTGTGTAAAACTTCTTGGATGTGGATACTAAGGGTGGTGATGAAGACACCGTGCCAGGCAGAGTCTGAGGAGCTTTCCACGAATGATCTCCTTCTTATCCTTGTAGCAACACTCTGAGGTACAATCACTACCCCCATTTCATAGATGAGGAAAAGCAGGATTAGAGAATTTGACCAAGTTCATACAACTGAAAAGTGATGAATTTAGCTCCCTCTGATGCCGAAATACATGTTCTTGAGTACAGGATTATATTACCTCCACAAGAGAAGACAATGTTTCATTTAACAAGAATTATACACTGTCTTTTATCCCAGAGAAAATCAGATGAATCATTTCAGCCCTCTGCCCTTTTTTCTTTACTTGGAAATGAGGGTATTTAATGTGTAACTTATAATAACAGGAAAGGGGAAAGCAGAGTTATCATAGATACCCACAATCAGAAAATGGAAAAATAAATGACAGTATATCCACTTAATGGTACATTATCAATCATTAAAAATAAATTTTACAAAGAGTTTGTTAACATTCAAATGAGTTAATATCAAAATAACTGAATAAATCAGGATACAAAATTACATATGCATCATTACAACTACTTAAAACATCATACACTGAATGCTAAAATGTTTATAGGTGAAAGATACTGATGTTTGTAGCTTCAAAATGCATCAAAAATGGGAAGGATTGGTGGATGGACAGATGGATAGCAAATGTCGATTGTGGAATCTAAGTGGTAGGTATGGAATTTCACTTTTTTATGTGCATTTGGAAGTTTTCAGGAAAAAATGTTGAAAAAATATGTGTAGGAAAAAAGACACTGAAAAGAAAAACTCACGGATGTGAAGGGTCATTCTTATGAGATGGGATTACCGGTGGTTATTTTTCCTTTTTCTACTGTTTTCATTACTTATTTCTATATAACAAACCACCCAACACTTAGAGACTTAAAACTACATCCATTGATTATTTCTTATATTCTGCCAGTAAGTTAGTATTTTAAAATAACAGCTGTTTATTATTTCTCCTGATTCCTTTTGCTGGTGAGTGGTACCTTGGCTGCTTCTGTCTGGGCTCACTCAGGCAGCCGCATTCAACTGGAGGGTCAACTGGGGTGGGAGGTCCAGGCTGGCCTCCATAATGCAGCCAGTAGCTGGTGTGGGATGACTGGCTCTTCATGGGGTCTCTCATCCCAGGATTCTTCATGATGGAAGTCTTAGGGCAGCATTCCAAGAAAGAAAAGCAAAGGCAGAAGCTGCAAGGACCCCTAACATCAGAAGCTGCCTAATCTTACTTTCCGCTCCATTCTACGTGGAAGAAGCAGATTTCAAAACCAACCCAGTTGCAATGGGTAGAGAAACAGACCTCAGCTCCAGATGGGAGGAGCAGCTAAGCTATATTGCAAAGGGTCATGATCTTGGGTTGGAATGAATCTGGAGCCAGAAAAAACCCTACTGCATCTACTGCAACAAAATGTTAAAATGGGATTCTTATCTCGGTATTTCTACCGAGGCCCCAACATGGAAAATACTGGGTGCAGAGTAAAAACAGGATGCTAGGCCATCTAGGCAGGACTTGCAGTTCAGTCAGTATTAGAACATCACTGACCTCCAGTCTTTTAAGAGAAGGCTGTGAATGCATGAATCAAATGGAAGAGATTGAGAGTGAGGATGTCTTTAAAGACAGAGAGAGACAGAGTGGGGAACATAGAATCAAAGAATTTGATCAGTGCCCCTAGAATTTGAAAAATGCAGGGAGGCCGCCTGACTCATGCCCCAAATTCAAAGCCAAAGGGCTAGCTGGGGTGGCCTGCATGTTCGAGCAGCCAAGAGGCAGGGAAGTGATTGGAAGGGCTGCTCTTCTAAGGTTTGTCGGTGGGAAGATACAGGTGCATTTCCCATGGACCACCCATGGACTTCCTCTAAGAAAGGTACCTGGAAGGGGGTGCTCCCTGCTGGAAAAGTGAGATGGCCACATTGCTGTAAATGAGCAGTTGTTACGTGGCCAGCTGGAGGAAGCAATGTCTAGGTAGTCGAAAGTCCCCAGCGATAGGGGGAGATGGTGTCTCTGAACAAGCCAAAAGAGCACCCATGGTAGAAACACACCCAGAAGATACCAGGTGACAATTGTTCCAGTCAACCAAGACCTTACTGGCCCCTTAAGCTTGTCCCCATACTTGTCCCACAGTGGACGAGGGGAAAGCAGCCCACCAAGAGGGCAGGAGGCAGGGGAGAGTAAGGGAGGAAACAGAGAGAGGGCTGACCACACACCTGTGCCCACCAGCCAAGCTTGGGAAGGGAGAAGTTATATTGCATGAGAGTTTGCTATGAGACTGGGACTTGACATTTTATTACCTGAAGAAACAGCACTCTTAATTAATACCTGGGAGTATCCAAAAAGAAGAGAAAAGAAAAATGAATCCACAGAGCCAGTGTGCAGGGGAAGCAGGGGGAGGAGCAAAGGTGCTCTCTGCTGCACCCCTCAAGACCGGCTCATTCAATCCCCTAGTGACTACAGATTTTCCATGTGTTATATTGAACTGGCATGACTTGTGTAGAGAGTGAAAAATAAATTCTATTTTTAAAAAGAAAGAAAAGAGCTTTGCACCCTAAATTTCAAAGTTTTAAGACTGATGAGAGTATGCTGACAAGAGCCTGGGCTGAGCAGGAGAGGAAGGAAATGATGTGTGCTCTTGGGAATCAGGAAGGAGGTTTCTTCAAGGTTTTGAGTCTAAATAAGACTACAGACTTCAGCAAAAACAAGTGGCAAGCTCTGAAGTCCATGAGCCACCCTGATCCAGGTACCTTGCCCCAGAAGACATAAGCTGGCAGTTTTAGAAAGGCCTAGCAGGCAATGTTACAATATTAAAGTCTTCTTCTGGGATAAACACATTCTTTCTTGCAAATTGCTAAGAAATGAACACATCCTGTTCTCGGGTCACAGAGGGGAGAGACCTCAGAGAGAGAACTGTTTACGGCCAGGACGAGTTCTTTATGGAGATCCCCCGAGATCTTCTGACTTCAAGTCAAGGTCTCTGAGGCCATGTTTCATGTCTAAAGAAAGAAAATATCACTTGGAAGGGGTTGTTAAAAAAAAGAAAGAAAATAGTTTCATTGTTTTAAAGAAATGCCAAGCTGATGATATGAAGGGGAAAAAAAAATGAAAAGATAAGCTACACCATGCCCTCTGAATCATTCGGGTGCTGTATGCATAGATTTTATCCTTAAAAATAGAGAGGGGAATGAAGTTACGTTGGGAAGGGCTGACGCCATCAGACTCAGCTTGCCCCGTGGCCAGTCGCTGTGCGTATTGATTGTGGAGATGACAGCACTAGAGGAGAGATAGCATCGCCAAGACTGATCCAAAGTCACCAGCTCCAGAGAGGTGGCCAGTGCCTGACAACCAGTACACGGAGGACCCAGGCCCTGTGAGGAACAGCAGGCTGGGCCCGAGCTGACTGGGGGGGGTGGATGGAAACACCCGCCCCCCCCATCCCCGCCTTTGAAAGAGACAGGGACCTTGCTGCAGATTGCAGGGGTGCCGTGTGTGCCTCCCTGCCCTTCGCTCCCCGCCTGAGCCTGAACGCCCACCTCCCCGGCTAGATGCTGATGGTTTAACGTGGCCTCCTTCCATCCTGGCCTGTGTTCTTATCTTGGGAGGAAAGAGGAGGAAGGCTTTCTGCAAAGATGATGCTCCCATTCAGAATAAGTGGCAACAAGCATTTCAGCCTCCTGTGGCCCAGGCTGCTGCCGGGGTAGGGTGGGGGCGAGGGGACTGATCTCTTGCAAGGAGATGGGGAGAGAAGTCACCACACCTTCACCGAGAAGTGAAGTGCCTGTACCGACAGGGGAACATGGTCAGCTGTGGCGTCCCTGCCAGCGGGAAGGTGCCCAGGCCCCAGGACGGGTGGGGCGGCTCTGTCACTTGTCAAGTTCCCACCAGAGACTGCTGCCCACCAGCACCTCAGCCACTCCCGTCCCTCCTTCTACCAGCTCTTCGCGGCCCTGAACGCTGCTTGTCCCCCAAGACGGCTCTCCCTTCTTCCTGAGCACGTGGCGAAACGACAGTTCCCGGCCTCCCTTGCAGTTCGTGGAGGGCCTTACAGCGAAGCTGTCCTCCGAGGAGCGTGCGCGGAAGCGAGGGCGCCAGCGCACGCCTGAGCCTGTGCCCGGCGGGGGCACGGCAGCCCGGCCTCAGCCCCGGAGACAAAACAGGCCTAATGGAAGGAACAGGCCCCTCAGCGACCGTGTGGAAAGCCCGCCTCAAACTGTGACACAGCAGAGAAGTAAACTCTGTCTTAACGTGCGCTGCTCGATTACCTTTGGGTCTGTGGTTACAGCAGCCAAGCCTTACCTCTCACCCGTCCCTGCCACACACGCGCGCGCGCATGCGCACGCACACACGCACACACGCGCACGCACATGCGCACTCTGCCTCCCGACCAAGAAGGCTGCGGCTCTCACCTCACTCGCACGTCCCCTTAGAGGAAGGGCAAGGGAACGATCTCCTGGAGGCAGAAACCACAACACAGAGAAGCACTCTCTCCCAGACACCATAACCTAAGTGAGACCAGAGGCCGAGCAGGCAAACCCCAAACCCCTCTTATCCCCCCTCCTTTCCTAATTATAATCCCATTTGCGAGCCAAACCCTGTCATCCCGTCTCCCTTAATGGCTGGTTTCTATTCTGGGCCCTTCTCCACCCTATTATCTTCTGCAATATTCAGGAGCTCGGGCAAGGAAGGGGTGAGGCCGCTCCTTTGGACTGCCGCTCCGTCTCTGTCTTTTTAAATATTTCACTTGCTCCTGGTCCGTATTTTTGCATTTCGATTTCCTGTGGTACAGTAGATTTATCTCGGTCTCTCCATCAAGTTCCCCAGCTCGCCCCCCTTATCTTTTCTACTCCGGGCTGCCTGAAAATACCTACATTATCTTTGCAGCCAATATGCCGACTGGAAGCCAATCTACAGATCGCCCTGATAGGGAGTCGTCTGAGGGAAAACTTGGAAATGTGTCCTTGTCAGGACAAGGACAAGGACAAGGCTGAGTGAGGTGTGAAGCCGCAGGCAGTCGGTGACTTTCTCTCAAGGTTATTGCAGGGCAGTGCTGGCCTCTTCCAAAGTTGGATGTGAGGATTCTCCTCCCACGGAAGGAGGTTGCCACTGACCTCACCCCCTCCCCTGGCCTCAGACGACCCACTTGGGAAACGAGTGTGCCCTGTGCAGGTCCTGGGAGAGAGGCAGGGGGCTCCCAATGGAACCGAGCGCCAGCGTCCGGGAGGAAAGTTCTCCCTGCTACCTGGGATCCTGAGGGTCTTGAATCAGGGAATCTCTTCTTTGTCTACGTTGTTCCCCCTCATAGAGATCAGAGCATGGAGACGATGGCGGATAAAAGTCTGTTCTTGATTTCAAGATGACAGCTTGATCCTGGACCCAATCTCCAAGTGGCAGCCCCTACTTAATAATCTAAGCCCCCTCAGCTTTGGTGACAGGTGGCCTTCATGTGCTGCTCATTTGCTGGGAAGGGGTGGGGATATTCCTCCACTAGCCCACCAGCTGGCTGTAGTTTGTCACATGAGCATGTCGTCCATGTGGCCCTGTGGTGAGTGACCCCACTATTAGTGCACTAGCCAGTGGAAGGGAGGGAGAGAGCAGGTCACTCACTGTCCAGCAACCTGACTGGGTGGTCAGTCAACGCACAGGGATCCAGGCCATGAACAGCACCTCTTCGTTTCAGGTTCATGTTGTCTTGTCTAATCTGTTCAGAAGCCACAGATAATGTGGGGTCCTGCTCCTCAGAGGACACAAGGCCTTCAACCTCAGCTCTTGGCCTGGTGTGGCCATCCCTCTCAAAGTTGGTAAGGAAAACCTTCCCCTTCCCCTTGGGGATTTTTCTTCTCCTTTTAGCCCACTCCCTCCCCTCCCCTTGGGTTCACTGCTGTTCAATCCGTGACACATATGTCAATCATTTGTTCCACTGCATTTGACAACTCTGGAATTAGGGATGGCAAATGAGATATGCATTTGGGCCCTGCCAGATGGGCTCCTCTTAGCAAATCTCTTGTGTGTTCTAAGAGCAGCTCTGGTTTCTTCTTCAAGGTTTTAACACTTAGGAATTACATTTATCTTCCTGTAAGAGGGAACTGATCGATGTGGCCTAAACAAGATACAGATTTATTTCTCTCTCATGTTAAGAAAGAAAGAAAAACAGAGAAAATTGAGAATAAGGCAGCACCTGGGATCCTTCTATGCTTCTGGTCTGCCATTCTCAGCACATGGCCTGCACAGAGTGGCTTCCTCGTGGCTGCTGGAGCTCCAGTCATCACGTTTATATTCCAAGCAGCAGGGTAGACAAATAGCCAAAGAGCTTCCATATACATCTCACACCTAGCTGGATGGGAGACTGGAAACTGTAGTTTGTCACCTGAGCATATTGTCCAGGGCCCTGCTGCTGAGGAAGAAGAGTAGAATGAATATTGGGCAGGCACCTGGGAGTGTCTGCCACAGAGGCAATCAGAGTGGTGGTGAGCAGTGGAGGCATTGGCACCAGATACCATCAGTTCAAGTCCTTTGCTCCACTAACTTGGGCAAGTTACTTAATTCTCTCTGTTATTCTATGTCCTCATCTACCCGCTGGGAGTAACCAGAGGGCTGACCTCTGGCAAGGCTATTATATATAGTTTGATTATTGGATGGATTGCATAGGAAGCTATGGTGCCCTGGCGCATAGTAAGTGCTTGGGAACTGCTGGTTATTATTATTCATCTGCCTATAGTGACATTATTGATGCCCTGCTTGGTATGCGCTTTGCCTAGAGGAGGAATTGTGCTTGGGCTCAGCTGAGGGTGAGGGGCAGAGGAAGGTTGCAATGCATATCTTTAATTTTTCAATCCCAGGGCCCAAGAATTTCAAGTCACTTTGGAATGTCCTTTCCTTGTCCTCTCCCTCTTCCCACTAGAAGGGCTGAGGTACAGGAAGTACTGAGGAGGTGATGCAGAATGATGCCTCCATGTCCTTTCTATCCCTCTCCAGCCCCAAGATATCAAAAATGTCAGCCCTCCCACCTGGTGGTTGCCAAGGGTAATTGTGGATAACCCCCACCCCAGGGGCAGGGGCATCCACTGGCCTTTGCCCCAAATAATTTACAGTCTGCAACAGGAGTCAGCAAACTACAGCCTGTAGGCCAGATTTAGCCTGACAGCTATTTTTATAAATAAAGTTTTATTGGGACACAGTCACATTTATTTCTATAATATATTATCCATGGCTACTTTCGCATTATAACAGCAAAGTTTAGTAGCTACAGCAGAGATGGCCCACAAAGCCTAAAGTTCTTACTCTGGCTCTGTACAGAAAGTTTGCCAACTTCTGCTCTAGCAGGAGGGAAAAAAATGCATTTTTTAAAATATTGGAAAGTGTACATAATCAAATGGTATGTTGAACTGATGTGTGTAAAGGTAAAGGACCTAGAAGCCGCGGGTATCTTACATGGAGACGAGGAGTAGAACAGAATGAGGACACAGTCAAAGAACCTTGGCCTGATCTGGAACCCTTCATTTTAGAAGGAGAATAGACTTGGGTAGTTTAAAACTAATTTTTTTTTTTTTTTTTTTTTGAGACAGAGTCTCGCTTGTTGCCAGGCTAGAGTGAGTGCCGTGGCGTCAGCCTAGCTCACAGCAACCTCAAACTCCTGGGCTCAAGCAATCCTGCTGCCTCAGCCTCCCGAGTAGCTGGGACTACAGGCATGCGCCACCATGCCCGGCTAATTTTATATATATATTAGTTGGCCAATTAATTTCTTTCTATTTATAGTAGAGACGAGGTCTCGCTCTTGCTCAGGCTGGTTTCGAACTCCTGACCTCAAGCAATCCGCCCGCCTCAGCCTCCCAGAGTGCTAAGATTACAGGCGTGAGCCACCACGCCCGGCTTAAAACTAATTTTTAAAAGAGTATATTGATTACTGGAAAGAGTCTGACATGTTTAACATGCTTATAGATTCCTAATAAAGTATAAATTAGTACAACTCTTTTGGAAAGCAATTTGTAAAAACTTATCAAGAGCCTTAAACGTGTTTCTACTCTTGGCCTCATAATTTCACTTCTGGGAATCCATCCTAAGGTTATAAACTAAAATGTTGAAAATCTCTATGTACAAATACATCCATTGTGAAAAACTAGACCACTTAGATGGTCAGACATATAGAAGTTAAATAAAGTATGATACATCCATATGATATACTATTATATAGTAATTAAAATGATGTTCACAAAGAGTTTATAAATAATTTGGGTAAATGCTAAGCGGGTGAACAGGATACAAAGTTGTATCCTTGATACAAAGTTTCATCACAGTTGTATGAATGTTACAACCAAAGTGTACCCAAACATCACAGTAACTATCTTCAGAAGAGGGGATGATTCATGTTTCTCTTTTTTACAGGCATATATGTATTTTGTTCTAGAACATGTTGGTTTTATTTTCATAATGGGAAACATGTATATCTTCCTGAATTCTAGGAGCTTTTGAAGGGTACTGTTATGGACTGAATGTTTGCATCCCCCTAAAATGCATATGTTGAAATCTTAACCTCCAATGTGATGCTATTAGGAGGTGGGGCTTTGGGGAGGTCATTAAGTCATGAGCATGGAGCCCTCATGAATGGGATTAGTGCCCTCATAACAGAGACCCCAGAGAGCTCCATCAAGCTTCCTCCAAGTGCAGACAGTGAGAAGATGGCCACCTATAAACTAACCAGCAGGCCTTCATGAGACACTGAATCTGCCAGTGCCTTGATCTAGGACTTCACAGCCTCCAAAACTGTGAGAAATAAATTTCTGTTGTTTATAAGCCACCACATCCATGGTATTCTATTACAGTACCCCAAACAGACTAAGACAGGTGCCAAGTGGATTGGAGATTTCATGAAAACAGAAAAAAAGAAGTGGGTGTTAATCACTTCATGTCTGCAGAGTCAGGAAAGCAAAGCAGAGGGGAGGGGGAGATTTACACTCAGCTCCATCAAACTGACAGGTCAGAACTGTGCTGTGTGTATGCAGCCCAAACCCCGCTGGCTTCACCCTGTACCATTCTCTGTTGCTGAGGACCTGGGGGGTGGGAGGTTGAGGGGTCTGCTTCCCCCACTCCACAGGCTGAGGTTTCAGCTTCCTCCAGGAGCAGGCAGCACATTCATCAGCATCACCTCCACGGGTAGCAACAGAGAGAGAGGGAAGGGAAGAGGGAATCAAGGATGGATAGGAAATCTAGAGAAATAAGCCATTTATTTTCTCTTGAAGGACTTTTTTTTTTTTTTTTCTGAAACAGGGTCTCACTCTGTTGCCCAGGCTAGGGTGCAGTGGTGTCTTCATAGCTCACTGCGACCTCAAGTGATTCTCCTGCCTCAGCCTCCCGAGTAGCTGGGACTACAGGTACACCATCATCACGCCTAGCTAAGTTTTCTATTTTTTTGCAGAGATGGGCTCACTCTTGCTCAGGCTGGCCTCAAGCAATCCTCCCGCTTTGGCCTCCCAAAATGCTAGGATTACAGATGTGAGCCACTGCACCTGGCCTGGAGGGACTTTTGAGTCGCTGGGATCCCTGCCTTCTCAATGGTTTCTTCTGGCCCTGACCTACCCAGTTCTGAAACCTACAGCAACAATATTTGTTTGGGCTTCTCTTCCCTTATCCTATAAAAAAAAAAAAAAAAACAAGAAAATAATATCAAAGCTGGGTCCTCAATCCGTGGAGTATGTTATTTAGGAGGGCTCCAAGAGACCAGGTCTTTTGAAGGCAGGAAATTAGGCATCCAAATGGGAAACCTCTTAGAAAATAGCTATAGACTGGGCCCCTTCTGCAAATCTTAGCCCCTCAGCTTTGGGGTCAGATTAACAACCCTCAAATCCCAGCTTCTCCCTGCCTGACTTGGGTATGTGATCTTGGGCAAGAGAGCTACGCTCTCTAAGCCCAATTGTTTCATTTGTAGATAAGAGTAGGGGGTGATCTTCCAATAAATGTTGCTGAAAATATCAGAAATAATTTTTTAATGTGCCCCATGCAGTAACTGGCACGTTGTATGTGCTCATAAAGGTCATTCTTATTTATAAGATGACATTTTATGGGCACCCTGATGATTTAAGGGGCACTAACCTGGAATCAGGCACTAATCTAGAAAGGCTGGTTAATTCTATGTATTTTCCAAAGTAAAAAAGAATCATGAGTTCTTTTTACAGGATCTGATGCATTCAGCCTCCAAGAAGCAACCCAAATCCAGGCCTTCCTCCCAGCCCCCACCCTGCCCAGTGCAGCTTTTCTGACCACACAAGCCTGAAGCACTCCCTCTCTCCTCTAGACAAGGACAGCCATCACTGTCACAAACATTCGTTTGATAATTAATCACAAAGGGACCTGTGACATCTCTTCTACTGTTGCTGAAACTGGTACATTCACCAATCCCCGGTACTGAACTTCCCAAGAATTTGGGTGTCATCTCTTCCGCTAGGTGACAAGCCCCTCCAGGGTGAGGCTGCTTCCTCTGCTTTTGCATTCAGTAGGTGATTGATAATTGCTGCACATTTGATTTTTGTGTTTGTTTAGGACTAGCCCACAGGAAGTACAGCTATACTTGGCTGGTGCAGGGTGCAGTGGCCGTAGCTCTAAACGCATCAGAACAGCTCTGAGACTGGCTGCTTGCAAAGCCAAATGCAACGAATCTGCAGCAGAAAGGGGTGTTCAGTGGCCCGCGGTGTGTGGCTCCCCTGATTCTGAACGCATCCGTGGGTGGGGTGGAGAGCAGAGCAGTGCTGCCCATCAAGGACTAGATTTGCGTCTGGGGCGATGCCAGGACACTAGTTGCTTCCTGCCACCCACAGCTGCCTCTGGGAGTCCCGGGCAGCGGCCACCCGGGGAAAACGGACTTAATCAGGAAGTGTGGGGGAAGCCAGCAGCGACAAGGGGGCCACGCAGCCCGAGCCAAATCTGGAATGTTCAGAAAGCCGTAGGATCCGGTTCCTCCTCCTCCTGCCTCTCTTCTTTGCTCCCTGGTCTGCACTTGTGGATCCCAGGGAGGGCTGAGGAGTGGGGCTCCCCCCAGCAGGAGCAGCTGTGTCCCGCCCTCCCTCTGCGGCCTGGGGCGCTCGGTCAGGGCGGGGCAGTCACGCGCAGCCGACAGCTGCGGGGTCGCCAGGGCCCAGGCGCCCACCACATGGCTCCCTCGTGATTCCCGCCCTCCCCCGGGCCGGCTGCTCCTCCCCCGCCGCCAGAGCAGCAAGTGGCCGGTGGGGTCCTCAGAGAAGGGGCAGAGCAGGGCGGGGAGGAGATCGCACCACCTGCTTCCCTCTTCTTCGCCCAGCTTCCCCTGACATGCGCTTCGGAGCCGCAGGATGGTGCCTCCTCTCTTTGTTGCATCCCCGCAGGCACACGAGTCTGAGTCCCCAACTAGGAGTTCGCGTTTCAGCTGTCCTGGTGCTTGGGCCATAAGAAGGAAGCCAGTTCGGAAAGGACCGTGGGGAAGGAAGCCCACGCGTGCCTGTCCCGCGTCGGACACGCGCCGTGCGGGGCGCTGAGCCAGGCCCCTGTCGGCTGGACCCCAGCGCACAGCCGAGGGCCTTGGCTTGCTGGGCCCCGCCGCTGGCCCCCACTATTGTAACAGCAGCACCCCGAAGCCAAGGGCCAGCGCCTCCCACCTCTGTCCCGCCCCCTCCCTAGCACCCTTCACCGGGGCAGAGGTTTCCCCGCATCTCCGTGGAGCCGGCTTCGCCAGCAGCAGCAGCAGTGAGCTCTGATGGGGAAGGAATGAGCCTCGGAGGGGAAGCCTGGTGGTCTGGGGGCGGGGGCGGCGTCATCCCGCAGTCGGAGCGGGGGTCGCGCCGTCAGGTCCACCTCTCGTGGCGGGAGAGCGCCCCCTGCTGCCCGAGCCCCGCTGGTGTCGCGCAGAGGGCGGCGGCCCGGACCGCGGGTCACCGGGAGTTGCAGTCAGCTGCCTGGCGGGACCGATTCTCAGCGGCTGGGCAGGAAGAGGATTTAGTCTCTGCACCGACTTGTGCCTGCAGTGGCCAGGGCCTGGGCCGGCCCCTGTCGGGGAGCAGATCTCCAGGGCGTCTTGGTTGAGAGGATGGGGCCTGGCTGCGAACCCGGCTCCACCACGCGTGGCATCGCCTGCCACACCCTGGGCACAGGGTTTAACCTCTGAAGCTCCCATTTTTTCATCACTAAACTGAGGTCATCAATAGTGCCTACATCACGGTGATGTTTTCCTTTCATAATTCACGTATAGCACACAGTAAGCTTTCAATAACAGCGACTTATTATTATTGATTCAGCAGACACCGCTACAACTAAGTGATAAGAGAATAATGGACAAGGACTCATGGACAAAAGTCAGGGGATTTGTTTCTTCAAAGCATTTTCATCTTTAAATGGATCTGCTCTGGTTCCATGGGCACATTTGCGGGGAACAACTTTGCCTAAAGGGGAAATAAATGCCAGAGACATTCACAGAAACATCAACCACTAACAATTACTAAGCACATTGATCAAGGCCCCAAGCTGTACAAGAAAGAAACAGGAGGAAAGTTATGTTTAGGGAGACTCTCCTGCATTATCAATTTTCCCTCTTGGCTGGATATCTGGTAACTACAAACAAAGCTGAAACGTCTCCCAGAGAAAAAAGCAAACAAACAAACAAGAGTCACTGGGCTCCATATCCCCAGCAACCACCCCCCACCCCAGTGTCTTTCCTTCCTAGATGGCCGCATTTCTTGACACACGCTCAGTGACTCCACTTCCTCTCCTGTCGGCTCTTGAACCCACGCCATGAGGGCTCTGTGCCTGCCCCACTGCACCTGCCCTTTCACGGACACCTCGACCCCCGCGCCTGTCCTCCTGTGCCCCATCACCCTGCCCACTGGTGACACTGACGTGGTTGACAGACCACTCTCGCCTCCTTGGATGGAGCACTTGCTTCCTTCCACTCACCCCTGTGTCCTCTTCCCTCTCTGGCCAGTCCTTCCCAGTCACCTTGGGCTGGAAGCTCATCTTCTCGGCCTCCAAATGGAGGGACGCCCTGGGCTCAGTGTCTGGGCCTCTCCTCCATTCACACTTCCTCTCCCGTCCACGCTTGAACACCAGTGCCGCCCACACTCACGTCTCCCACTCCCTGTGTCCCCGAGCTCCAGACCTGCACACCCAGCAGCCCCTTCCCCACCTCCCTTGGATGCCTCACGTGGTCTGACCTGACGTGTCCAAACAGAGCTCCGTGTTCCTTTCTCCTCCCTTTCCTTCCCTTCACTGGTTTGTCCTGAGAAATCTTTCCCATCTTAATAGGGGCAACTTCAACTGGCAGCTGTTCAGGGCAGACGGGGTTGCCTTCCCTACTGGTGCTCCTTCACACCCTCCACCAATTCGTCAGCAAATCCAGTGGGTTCTACCTCCAAGATGTGTCTCAAATCAGACCACTCTTGCAGTCTTCACTGCTACCCCAGTCCAAGCCACAGTCAGCTCCCGGCTGGTCTCCCTGGTTTTATCCTGTTCGCCTGTTGCTATTTCCACATGGCAGCAGATAAAGTCTCTTATGACAAAAGTCAGATCATGTCACTCCTTTGCTTAAACTCTTCAAAGGTTTCTCTTGTCGGACAAAAGAGAATGGAAGGCCCTTCCATGGTCTACAGAGCCACCCACATGTGATCTTGTCCCTGGCTGCTTTTCTGAATTCATCTCTTATTCCTTGCTCATGTCACACGAACACACTGGCCTCCTTGCTGTCGCTAGACTGTGCCCAGCCTGATTCTGCCACAGGGCCTTTGCTCTTACTGTTCTCTCTTCCTGGAATGCTCTGACCCCAGCAACCACCTTCCTTCTACTCCATTCAATCTCTGCTCATCTTAGCAGAGAGGCTAAGGCTGACCCCTCCATATAAGATAGAAACTCCACCCTTCTCCTTTACTGTGATGTATTTTTCTTCATAGCATTTATCACTACTTGACATATTATAAATTTAATAGTTATTTTCTGTCTCCTCTAACTATTAATAGATCTTAAGCTCCACAAGAGCAAGAACTTTGTTTTTTCACTATTTCCCCAGTTCCTACCTAGTACAGTGTCTGGCACATAGTAGCTGCTCAATAAATATGTGTTGACTACAGAAATGAATTAGTCCTTTCATTGGAGATTCCCCCATCCCGCCCTAGTAGGAGGCAAGAGACCCAGGGCACTAGCCTCAGCACTAACTTCAGAGATGTATTCACGACTCTGTGCTCTGCCTGTCACCAATAATCCGTTAGACAGGCTCATATGCAGAACATGAGCAATAATACCTAAGCCTCCTCAGTCTCAAAACTATTGATTACGTAAAATTTAAAGGTTATGAGATAATATGACCTCTTCCACCTTTGAGTTGGCCAATTAGATTTCATTTGTTCCCATCGTAGGAGCAGAGACAAACTTGTAAAATAATCCACCCCAGATTTTCTCTCTGCTACATCATGTCATCAGTCTCTATCTCTCATTTTTCCAGTGATACATTCAAAGAAATGAACGTTCAGGGTAATGCCAGCTGGGCCCAGGATGGCCCCGGCTGTTTCTAATAACACTCTTAAATAAAATAAGAGATGCACCTGACCTTGTAGAATCTTTGGGAGAAAGAAGGTCAATGCTTCTAAATCTAAATCTCCTTTCTTGTTTCACTGAAAGATCAACTGTAGAATTGTGCACACTGCAAGAAAGCCCAAGAATATACTCAAAAATCGACAGAGGAGAATAGCTTAGAAATCCCCTTTTTCCCACAAATTGCTCCCTTTCTAGAGTCTATCAACTTTCCAACCACATGCAAGATCCCTTTCCTGTGTTCATCTTGGTTAGACGGGGATGCCTTGGGGTGAGTGAGCCATCTTCAAATAAATAAAAGATGTTTCAACTGGCTCCCCATTCCTATTTATTATGTAGTACGGTGAGCTGCCACCATGCAGAAGCTCCCACTGCTGATATGAGTGGTATGTTTAACTTATCAGAATAGTGTGTTGTGTTATTCGCCTCTCTTGGCATAGGGACAAAGCACTGACATCTCCCAGCAACCGCCTGATTCATTTGCTGCTACCCCTAGCCTCTCATGCTAGTTCACCCTTTTTCAGGCTAAGGTCTGATTGGTTTCTTCTTGGTACTCTTGGCCCCTGACAATGCAAAGTCCTTTTCTACGTGGGCCCCAGGTCTACCCTTCTGGCTTCAAATGTAAATTCCTCTCCCTGAATCGTGACCTCGTTCTTTCATTCAACAAATATTTGACTGGATAAACAACGACATAAACTCACAATTACCATTAGTGTGCTAAATACTAAATATAGGTATTTACAAAGTGCCAAGGAAGCCTGGACGAAGATTATGGGGGGTTGGGGGAGGATGATAGAGAAGATGGATTAGAGGAGGGGTCTGAAGGCAGCTCATCAGTTGGGATGTTTCTGCAACAGTGCAGACAAGACGCGGGTGGAGCCGGTGGGTGGAGCCGATGGGTGGGGCAGGTGGGTGGAGTCGGTGGGTGGGGCAGGTGGGTGGGGCAGGTGGGTGGAGCCAGTGGGTGAAGGGGATGGTGCCAGACCAGAGAGCTCAGGAGCAGCAGGAGGAGAAGGAAAGGGGCAAGTCTGGGGGACTCCCAGATTTGGGGCCCAGATAACCAGACACCCAGAGCCTGAAAGTCCGTTGGCTATCCCTTTCTCCTTTCTCTTCCCTGCCTTCGGGCTCCAGCCCCTCTAATTGTCCGCAGCATATTCCCAGCCTCATCACCTACCTCCCTGTGACTCGGCCTCCTCATCAGTAAATGGGGGCAGCAGCAGTCACTTCCACGTAAGTGTGCAGTGAGGAATAAACGGTCGATCCGTGGAAAGTGTAGTGGACAGTACCTGGATGCAGTAAGAACTCAAGCAACGTTAGCTGTGGTTATCCCTCATCATGGTCTTCATCATCCTCACCCTCATTGCTGGCATTTATTTCCCAGCCTTCTCCCTGAGCCACTACGCTCCCCTCCCACATCAAGGACACGTCGGTGTGTCCCTGGGTCCCCTTCTCTAGGTCTATGCCAGTCTAGTCTGGTTGTTTTCCAGATCCCCCAGTTTCTGCTGTGGAGGAGACTCTTTGCTGCAAGACTGTAACTCACCCCCAAAGTAAATTGAATGAAACCCGGAGGTGGCTCCCTCAGCCCCACAGCGTCCCCCTCCCTCTCCGGTGGCCAGAACGAAACAACACGATCAGACAGAAACCCCATCCCCCCCCCCCCCGTGGGCGCTGCCAACCACCTGACGGCTCCAGATGAAACCCGATTGTTTCTTTTTCCGCTCTCTAAATGCTCACAGATGTCTGTCTGTTTCCCTCTATTACATGCCTTCCAAAAGAGGGAGATGATCAGATACTTGTAAATATTTTAATCTTTTCCTTTTTCTCTTAATATCAAAAGAAGCAGGGGGTTGGGGGGGGGATGTTTTTCTCCTTCCAGGTGGAGTTTAAGTTGGCAAAACCTGCGAACAACTTCATTGCATATCCTAGGGGGATAGGAATGGTGAATGAGTTGACCAGAGAACTAGACTGAGCTCTTAACCCCTCAGTACTAATCCCTTGAGCTCCACCAGGACTTGGAGACGGGTTATAGGGAACGGGAAGCAGAGAGTCGCCAGCATGGCCACAGCCCGTCGTAGGAACCAGGCTGGGTCCAGCTTGGGCAGTTGTGGGACCTTCAGATTAGGGGACTGCTCCCAGGAGGAAAGGGCAGGAAGGACCCCCAGTGGCCTAAAATGAGAAAGGGAGAAAACCAAGGACAGACTGCAAGCAGACACTGCAGCATAAGAATTCTTTGCAGCATCTTTCAGAGAGAACTTCAGGAAGCATTTCAGGAAAAGCTTTAAATGGGAGGAGATACTGTCTCAGGTGTCAGAACCGTTAAAGTTTATATCCGAGCGGGAAAATATTTACTCTAGAAACTGTGCTACATGAGACAACGTCATTCAAAATTTAAAGACGCATATAGAACCCTGGTGGGAGTGTAAATTCATGCAAAACCCGTGAAAAGCAAATTGGCCAAATGAGTCAAGAGATGTAAAAATATCCATTATACTTGACTCAGAAATCCCATTTCTGGGGTGGGATCCTTAGGAAATCACTCCAAATACAGAAAAAGATGTCTGCTGTGGTACAAAAATGGAAACATCCCATCTGCCCATTTATAGGGGAAGGTTGAAAAAAAAAAACAGAAGGATCTTCTTGAGAAACCATCTGGCAGCACGCCTCTTACGAACAGTGCATGAGGCATCTCATAACAACCTTGGAAACAATCGTTACATTAAAATTTGTGCATACTAAACTTTCGACCATTGGCTGAAGAGCCTAGAGATTGTGCATTTAAAAAGAAAATTAACAGAATAAAATAGAGGAAGATGTATTTATGCTTGTGTGTTGGTGATGGAACCACAGCTAGATTTTTCTCTCTTTTTTCCCTCTCTTTTATATTTTTCAAGAGTTCTTTAATAGGTTGTTTTACTTTTAAAGTGGAAAATAATTATGGGTCTTCAAAATAGAAAATCCATCAAGAGTTTTTGCTCTAATATCTAAATGAAAAGTTTTATATGGAAGTCATTTTTCCAGAATTTATTTCATGCCACTGAAAAGTCTATTGGTGCTCAAATTCTGCTATTCCCAGCATATTAATGCATCTTTGCTTCCTCAAAATGCCCATGCTCCCTTAGCTTTCATCTCCAAGCAGGGAGGAGACTGGGTGGGGCAGAAGCAATTATGGTATACACGGCTAAATATAGACTGCTGTTTACACAAGAACACCCAAAGGAAGTTAGGATAAAATCTTCCACTGGATGATCTAATTCACCTAAAATGCCTCCTGCTCTTTATGGGCAGTCCTGGGCAGATCTTACAGAAGATCTGTATTTCAGGAGGGGGAAGGGGAGGGGGAAAGGGGAGGGCAGGGACCATTCCCTTCAGGCCAGCAGAGGGAGGACCCAGGGCCTAGGCCCTCCACAACAGCTGCTCAGAAGTCCCCTCCCAGCAGCCCCTGCAAAAAGGAGAGGTGCCAATCAGAAGGATCTGTGCCCAACACCCTGCATCCTAAAGATATGGAACTGTTGAGGAATAACTGGGTGGGTACGAGGTGGGAAGACACAGTGGTACCACCTGAGCTAGTGGGGGGGCGGGGGGGGCGAATTGTTGCTTAAAGGGAATTTCTTTTTGCATCCTGTTTGAGAGATCCTATAAAAAAGGTACTGGTTGATAAACACTTAAGGAAACAGACAAAAAGGGGGCCACTTTCAGAAGTCCCCTCATTTTGTCAGAGACAGCTTGGAGGGTCCTGTGTCTTTGAACCCTCTGACCTCCTCCCCACCCACCACCCTCCCCATCCTGAACACCCGTCTCACTTCTGCCCATTTACCTCTTGTTCAGCCAAAGCGCTAAAATGTTTGTAAGAAAACATTTAAGAGTAGAATAAACCCTATGTACCTTTCTTCCAGATACAATAATTATCAACTCATGGCCAGCCTTGTTTCATCTGCACCCCCACCTACTTCCTCTTTCCCAACAATTAGTTGGAAGTAAATCCCAAACATTACATCATTTTATCCACAAAGAGGTCACTATATAGGAATCTAAAGGATGAAGTATTTTTATTTTTTTTTATTTTTTTATTTTTTTGAAACAGAGTCTCGCTTTGTTGCCCAGGCTAGAGTGAGTGCCCTGGTGTCAGCCTAGCTCACAGCAACCTCAAACTCCTGGGCTCAAGCAATCCTGCTGCCTCAGCCTCCCGAGTAGCTGGGACTACAGGCATGCGTCACCATGCCCCACTAATTTTTTTTCTATATATATTAGTTGGCCAATTAATTTCTTTCTATTAATAGTAGAGACAGGGTCTCGCTCTTGCTCAGGCTGGTTTCGAACTCCTGACCTCGAGCAATCCGCCCGCCTCGGGCTCCCAGAGAGCTAGGATTACAGGCGTGAGCCACCACGCCCGGCCAGATGAAGTCTTTTTAAAAAACATTGTCACTATACTATGTTCAACCTGAAAACATTAACAATAATTCTTTCATATCATCAAATATCTATGGAGTGTTTAACTTTTCGTGTTTCATAAATTTTTCAGTCTGTTTAAGGATCCACATAAAGTCCTTATAATTGTGATGGATTGTTATGTCTGAAGACAAAGAGTGGAATTCTGAAAACTCGAATCCAAATTTAGGGTAGGTGGCAGAGAATAAAAGTTCTTAATCTTAATGTGCTTTGGTAGCTTCATCTGAAATCAATTGCTCAATATATATTGGTCTAGTAGAGCAATGTGAGCGTTAGGGGCACTCATCCCTACACAGTCCAAAATCCATGTATAACTTTTGACTCCCCCAAAATCTAACTTATACAAATAGCCTACTGCTGACTGGAAGCCTTACTGATAACATGAACAGTTAATTAGCACATTTTTTATATATTATATGTATTATACACCATATTCATACAATAAAGTAAACTATAGAAAATAAAATGCTAAAAATAAAATCATTAAGGAAGAGATGATTTATTTATTCCACTGTGTGGATGATCATAATGAAATTAATTTCACTTTATGTTTACATTTATCTCTTTAATTTTAACCTTATAGATTCCATTCATTGGAATCTCTAACTCTTTTGCCATTTGTTCCATTAGCTCTCTTCTCAGTTTAGGATAATCTACAGATTTACTTGGCAAGCGCTCTCTACCTGCCTCCAAGATGTAGATATAAATTTTTCACAGTACAGGCCCCATGTGGAGTCCCATGGTCTACTTCTAGAGCTATCCCTCCAACCAACAGCCATTCATTCCATGCTGTTCAGAAATATTAAGCTTATTAAGTATAAAATGTCCGATTTCCATAAGTTTGACAGTTGATATCTCTGACATTTCACTTTGACACTTCTTGTTTTAGTTTTATTGTGAAGGTACATCCTCAGTCTTTCAAATGCAGTTTGGCTTGTGATTATCTTTCAAAAAAATTTTTAGAGTATTTTTTGTGAAACCATGGATAAGTCAAAACTTTGAGTTATTTCTTAATGTGAGTTTCGTCGTGAAACAAATGCAGTGCAGACAGCTCAAGATATCAACAAAGTGTTTGGGAAGAATGTGGCTAATGAACACACATTATATCAATGGTCTGAAAAGTTCTGTTCTGGTGATTTTAATCTTGCAAATGAACCACATGGGCGACCTGAGACCAAAATGGATAATGATGAGCTGAAAGCTGTAGTGGAAGTGAATCCATCTCAACCCACACGTGAATTAGCAGCAAGCTTTGACGTTACTACCCCAACAATACTGGACACCCCAGAACTCCCCTTGGAACCTGACATCTGACCTTTGCCTGGCTTCTTTCCCTTCTCTGTCCTGCTTCTCCCAGTCTACAGATTTCTCCTGAGAGCAGTTTCTGTATAAATTACTTGCACTGTAATCCTTGGCCCAGGCTTTTCTTTTGGTAGAAACTAACCTTACGACAACATCCAAAAGTACCACCCAAAGCACTCCTCAAAGCAGATTCCTCGCCAACCCCCACCCACACTATCCGCCACCTTCCAACCCCCAAAATACCGCTGTGCTGAACTTGAAACCATCTGACATCTAAGCATCTATGCTTGCATCAAAGAATAATAAGGGTTTTGATGCATTTTGCAAAGAATTCACAACAAAGTTCTCAATACAGGGAACTCCACCTGTGTGTTAAATAAAATCACAAAATGTTACCCCCCAAAATGGCATAGAGCAACTTTCCAGAAATAACATATCCCATACAAAGCAGTGCCCCATATACCAACCCAATAATTGAGACTTTGAAATTCCTCTCTGTGAAAGTGGCTTTCTCCTGGGGCCCCCTGGTACGTTTCTGACTCTTTTCCTCAGCCCCCTCAGTCATACCCTGAAGGGAGTTGCCATGGTGACGGTGGGACTGTGACCTCCAGGGTAGCTCTGGCTCAGAAGAAAGGGTTTCCCTCCGGTGTGGCTGAGAAGCAGGGAGCTGAGATGAGAATGGCATTCTCCTCGGTCAGTCGGGCAGATATTTGACTAGTGTAGCCCTGGCGGCGTGAGGAAAGTGGTCACACGCCTTCAGAGGCACCGCGGCTGACACCGGGCTCACCCTGGCACTCCAGCTTGGAGGTGCCCACAATACACCTCGCCCTGGGCCTGGTTCAAAAATGGATGCCTGCACCCAGAGAAAGGATATCATCGGTGAGGCGGGTTGGGACTGACTGGCTCTAATTAATTTATTATCGGAGTTCACTGATGTAAAGAGAAGGTCACTATGTATGTTAATGATGCTGTTTTTATCCCAGGATCCAAACCCACTTAACCAAGGAAATAAAAGCTATCTTACTTTTGTTGAATTAGCTCTTGTGAATAGGAGAGAGATCAGGGAGGGAAAAAATAGGCCCGAACCCAGGAAACTTGCCCAGCCCCTTAACACACAGATCCTGCTGAACTCCTTCCTCAGTACTTTTCCCCCATGCTGATAACATTTATAATTACAAAAATAGCCCATGCTCATTAAAGCAAGGCAAACAATACAGACTTTTAAGTTAATATCTCCCCTCCCTTGGCTCCAAAGCCTGTCACTTTAGGTAATCACTGTTAACATCCTGGAGTCCACAGCCTTCCAAATCTTTGTTTGAGATCATTTAATAGTACACAACCTTCCCATGTGTCCCTCCCGCCTCCCACCCACACGCTATAACACTGCCCTTGCTACTTGCTTTTTGCTTTTGCTATTTAACATTATATCGTGGTATCATGAGAATTCCTCCAGGTCAACATATATAGATACCACCATCATATTCTATAGCATATAAGTATGATAATTTATTTAACATCCCCCTATTGATGGACAATTCAGATTCTATCTAGCTTTTGCTACTAGAAACAATCCTGCAATGAACAATATTGTGTGTGTATATATATTTATCTATATGCCATTATTTCTATAGAATATATTCCAAAAATTGGTGTTACTGGGCCAAAAGATGTATGTGTTTTTAATACGAATAGTCACCTTGAGCTTGCTTTCCCAATAGGGTTTAGCAATTCACATATCCATTAGCCATGAATGAGAGCCCCTGTTTACCCACACATTCAACAACTTCGGATGTTATCAATCTTTAATTTTTGTCAATCTGGTGAGTGGAAATGATATTAATTGTTGTTTTATTTTGCATTTCGCTGACTACAAGTAGAGTTGAGTGTCTTTTCGTATGCTTATTGGCTGTTTGTAGTCTCTCGTCTATAAAATGTTTGTCCATGGTCCTTTGGTCCTTTTTCCTTTTTTAAGTTTTGGTCCTTTTCTTATCAGGTTATATGTTAGGAATATTATTTAGTCTCTGTCATATGTATCATCATTAGTCTTTTGACTTAGTGAGACTTGATCATTCTTGTCCCTTCCTTGTCGGCTCTACTTGTGAATGTCAACTTTCACCATTTTTTCTAACTTAACAGGCAAAGATTCAGGACTGGGGAAAAGCAGCCATGACTACAGGACAGAGAGGGGCTGAAGTGACCAGAGCAGAGAGCTTGTGCAGGGAGGCGGGCAAACCAAGTGGGACAGCATTTAGCATCTATAATACTCTTTTATTTTCTTCCGATCAATTATTTTATTTTATTATGGTAAGAACACTTAACATGAGATCTACCCTCTTAACAAATTTTAAGTGTACACTACATCATTGTCGACTATAGTTACAACGTTGTACTTGAGAAGATCTCTAGAGCTTATTCATCATGCTTGGCCTATAACACTCATATCTGGTAGAGAAAAGTGAGCAGTTTTTTTCAGAATTCAGCCAATCTCTTTGTTCTGCTTTCAATGGTCCTCCTCTTCTGGGAAGAGAACCCTCCTCCCACATCCCTTTATCTAGCTCACTCCTACTCATCCTTCAAAACTCCGCTCAAACATCACCTCCTCTGAAAAGCTTTCCTTGATCTGCCCACCAGCTGACCCAGAGGCCCCTGCTGTGTATAACTCTATTTTAGCACCTGTCACATCACGTCCTGACTGCTGGTTTCTTGTCAGTCTCCCTTCTAGGCTGGGTGCTCCCTTGGAGCAGGACCCCCTTGGGGGCACAGTCCCATCCCCAGGGTCTGGCTCCTTTGGGACTGCTCCAAAAAAATGACTTGAACAAACTTGGCAAATTGTTCTTCGGCGTCACTGTACCAGGTGCTGTGGAGGCGACAGAAGAATTATAGCACATGATCCCTGATCTCAGAAGGATCAAAAACTGAGACATGAGAACACACCAAAATTGAGACAACACACATGAGAGCAATTACCCTTGAGCAGACTATTAGGTAATTGAGAATGTATGTGTTCTAGAAGGCCTGGCTGGGGGTAAGGGGTGCAGGGAAGAGTCATGGAGGTCGTGAGACTTGGTCTGGACCTTGGGTGTGGGACAGGTCTGGATGTGGGGCTTGGTGGGTGGGTGGGCTTTGGGCAGCCAGTAGGGGGGCGATGGGCAAAGGTGTGGGGCTGGGAAAGGTGATCATGAGACAGTGCAGGGACTAAAGTGACCAGAGCAGAGAGTTTGTGCTGGGAAAACCAAGTTAGACAGCATCTAGCTTCCCAGCAAGGAATTTCTGGGTCATGTGTGCCTGCTGCCTCCTCCGATCCAGCTAGCTGGTCATGGCCCTCTGCCACGTACACGAAAGATGTGTTCATGTGTCTCTCTTGCTAAATTGTGAGCTCCTGGTCTGGAGTTGGTTGGCAGAATAATGCCACCATCGCCCCCCCCCTCCCCATACATACACAACAACGTCCACATCCTAATCCCTGGAACCTGTGAATATGTTGCATTACAGGGTGAAGGGGAATTAAGGCTGCAGATGAAATTAAGGTTGTTAGTCAACTGACTTTAAAACAGGGAGATGATCTGGATTATTTGGGTGAGCCCAACGTAATCACGTGGATCCTTAAACGTGGAACAGGAGCAGAGAGTCAGAGGACAATGTGACCCGGAAAAAAGTCAGAGTGACACAGAAGGATGTGGCTCACCATTGCTGGCTTTGACAACGGAGAAAGGGGCCACACGCCAGGGAGCGCAGGTGGGCTCTGGAAGCTGGAAAAGGCAAGGAAACGGCTTCTCTCCAGAGCCTCCAGCAAGGAACGCAGCCCAGCCAACATCTTGATTTTAGCCAAGTGAGACCCATTTCAGACTTCGGACCCACAAAGCATAATATAACAATACACTTGTGTTGTTGAAGCCACTGAATTGAAGGTAATGTGTTACAGCAGCAATGACAAACTGATGTAGGAGGGTCCTGGGTATGTGTCTCCTCTGTCTTCACTTAGACACATAACCTGGCTGCATTTATCGAGGTTGTCCATTCATTGTCCGTAGAAGCTTCCTTACTGAAATTACGTAAAGAATTCCCCCCATCTCAACATCCCTCCCAGAAAACAAAAACCAAACTTGATCAACATCTGTGTGCTTGTTGCCCTGTACTGCAGGTCAGTTTGCTCATGAGCACAGGCTCTGTTTCTGCTATTATAAATAACACCAGGGCAAGCACCTTTCTCCTGTTTTTTGAAGCAACTTGCTTATCCTAAGTGGAATTCCTGGGTCAAGGAAGATGCGTGTTCTCATGGCTCTTCACCCATTTAGCCAACTTACTTTCCACGGAGTCTGCACTATTTGAGGCACGCACCTCTGATGTCAGAGAGCACACCCTCTGCCACTGCCAGGCTCCTCGGGGGGCTCAGCCACAGCCTCCGCTCTGCACATTAAACTTCTTGCTGCTCCAGTATCAACTGTGTAAGTTCTGGCCCCTGAGACTCAAGTAGGACCTCCCACAACGAGCAGAGATCCGGGACATTGTGCTATGGTGCAGAGAGTGACTTCACAGCCACGAGGAACAGTCCTTAGGGAAAAACGCTGGCCCAGGAGGAAGGGACCTAGCTCATCCCTACTTTATTTTATCAGCAATTGCAATGAGAACTTTCTTTTTTTAAAGAGTTGCAAGAGACGATCTGCTTGTGTTCAGGAAGCTGGTACTTTTCCAATGCCCCCAAATAGGCAGCCTGGAAATTGTAGCTGACTGATCCAGAGAAGAGAGACAATTGATTTAAACGTCTGCCTCTTTTTTTTTCCCCCTTTGCAATATAATGGTAGGTTTTGGTTTTGTTTTTTGTTGATGTTTTTGTTTGTTTTTTTGTCTTTGTTTATAATGAATCCTTTGTTGATTTTGCTATAAAAGAGCATCATGAAAGCAAAAATAACATCAGTGATTTTTCCACCTGCTTTCAGCCCGAGGGACAGGGACAGACCTATGGGCTTTATCTTCCCTGGTGTCAGGGAAGAAAAAAATCTTGTGACGACTTTGCTTGCCTATGCTGCTGCACTCACAAGTGTCTCCTTGTACCTGGGTAGGGTTGCCTTTCAAGCAGGAGGGCCTCCCCCCGAGAGAGTTTGGACTCAGAGGCTCCTGGGAGATTGGGCAGTCCCTGTCCCAGACTGCATATGTGCACAGTCTACGGACTCTGCCCTCTCCCTTTTCTCCTTCCCTCTGCTCTTCTCCCTCTCCCAGCCGGATGCATCCCTGTGAAATAGGGCCAATGACGTCTAGCTCTTAGAAGAACAAATAAATGCCTCCCTGCACTCAGAGGCACAGTCTGGGATACTGGCGGGCCTAAGGGGACTGGGTTTTGCCTGGACATGTTTGCTGTGAAGATTGTAAAAAGCCTTTGGACTTTGGAGATCTTCATTGTAGACCTGGCTCTTCCCCAGACCTCCCTCGTGACTTGGGGCCTTTGGCTCCCTGGGCCTCACGGTCTCTCTCTGTGAAATGGCCAAACAAATCCTGCTTCCCAGGGAGCGAGCACGCGGCGTGCCTCGGGAGAAAAGAGCAACAAATATTTATAAATCCATCACTGAGGTGGCAGCTGAAACAGCTGACGGAGCGAAGCCTGACCCCAGTCGGGTCCCGGACCCTCCGCGGGGCCTGCCTCCTCCCGCTGCCTCCCACCCTCTCCCTGACAGGGCAGGGCTGGCCTCTCCGCCTCGCTCCAGGCCCCAGGCAACTTCCCAGCCCATGAATTTCCTTTGGCACTTTGAGGCTCCCCCAGGAGGATTCATGAGACCGCAGCAGGAAATGAGGAACATATTTTTAAATCAGAAGGGGAAGCAATGTCTTTGTGTCAGATAAGTGGCCTGGATCCAGGGCTGAGAGACTGTGGCACAGACAGCAGGTGCTCTTCTAGATGTGGTTATGGCAACAAAATAAATGATGGATAATTGCTTTTGTGACAACTTGCCAATTAAATTAGACTCAGCAGAATAACATAATGACAATTTGTTATGCTCCGATGGGCACTAACATACCAATCATAATTAAATGCTATGACTGAAATAGAATACAGCTCGACGCAGGGATATATAACCCCAATTCCCTCTCCATGAAGCATTATAGGTTGAGGCTTGATTTTAATTTCGGGAAGATAATGGCATTAGTGCATATCCGAGTGCGTCTGCGGAGAGGCCTGAGGTGAGCGGAGACGCACCTGAGCGGGAAGGCCGGGCCTTTAAGGAAATGCCCTGGGCGCTGCACTCCAAGGTCAAGGGGATGAGAGTTCAGGAGCTGTTGTGAAAACAGTGCTTCCGCGGCTGGGGTCCTGCCTGGTCCTGTCCACAGAGCACAGGAGGCAGAGGAGGAGGCCTTGGCCAATGGCCTCTGCAGTGACAGGGCCCTTGTTGTGCAACTCCAAGGCCCCCTCCCTGGAACACTTGGGGGCATGTCCTTGAATGAGGAGCCCAGGCTCCCCCGAGTGAGAAAAAGGCACTCGAGGCCTACTTGGTACAGGCGTGGACTCAGTACTCACCATCCAAAATGCATTTCCTCAGAACGACCCTCAGCTAAAGTGAGGAACTAGCCTTGGTGACGAGGTACCTACTCCAAATGACAGCTGCTGGATTCGAACCCAGAATATCTGCCTTCAAAGCCCCTCTCTCTATGCTGCTACCTTGCCTGTCTCGCCACACACACACGCTGGGTGCATGAAGCAGTATGTCAGTCAATGCCAGGGAAGGAAACACCAGGAAGAAGGAGTAGAAGAAAGGAGAGGAAGTGAGGTGTCTGCTCAGTCAGTATACGCTGCCTCCCCTGACCCCACCCTGCCTGGTCCGAGCTGATGGGGCCAGGAGTGAACAGGCGACCCAAGGAGGGGCCAGACAAATTCCCCCTCTGGAAAGCCTGCCTGTGAGCTACTGAGCTAATTCCATAAAACGGTGCATATTGATTTATAAGAGCTTCTCTGTATTATACATACAGTACACACAGCACATAAAGGCTACAACTCACCTATCAAAAACTTGACCTAAACTGGATATTCTTGGTATTGATCATATATTCAAGTTTTAATATCTTTATTGATGTATGAATCCCAATCCGTGCCAAAAAAGATTTGAGATGGCTTTTTTAAGAAATCAAGCGATAATAATTCTGTTTTTAAAGTTTTCAAAGTTTGAAAAGAGGGTTCTGTACAGATAAAAGGGAGAATTGAGGTTTCTCGCTTTCTCTCGAAAAATCTTAACGGATCTTTTTGTAACATAATAATAGAAAAACAAATCATATAACACTAAAGTGTTTAAAGTAAAAACTCACGATCCTCAATCCCACTCCCCCGTGATGACCACTGACATCAACTTGGCATGTGTCCTTTGAGCCTTTCTTCCCTGACTGTGCCATCCTTTACATGTGTTACCAGTGTTGTTTCCGGATATAATGACAGGACATATGGGATTTGCTTCAGAGAAATTCATGGGTGGGAGAGGCAATGAATGGGATGGAAGCAGCACAGCCAAGGGTTGAAAATTGTTGCAACCCGGCGATGAGAATGTGGAGGTTCATTATACTATACTCTTTATATTTTAAAAATTCTACAATAGATTAAATTTTTAAATACTCTTTCCTATTTTTTTTTTTTTTTTGAGACAGTCTCACTGTGTTGCCTGGGCTAGAGTGCTGTGGTGTCAGCCTAGCT
Source organism: Microcebus murinus (assembly GCF_040939455.1). Lineage (NCBI taxonomy): Eukaryota > Metazoa > Chordata > Mammalia > Primates > Cheirogaleidae > Microcebus > Microcebus murinus. Next base: position 32,421,359 of record NC_134121.1, on the reverse strand, counting down.
CACAGCAACCTCAGACTCCTGGGCTTAAGCAATCCTTCTGCCTCAGTTTCACTAGTAGCTGGGACTACAGGCATGAGCCACCATGCCCGGCTAAGTTTCTCTATATATTTTTAGTTGTCCAGCTAATTTATTTCTATTTTTAGTAGAGACGGGGTCTCACTCTTGCTCAGGCCAGTTTCGAACCCCTGACTTTGAGCGATCCTCCCGCCTCGGCCTCCCAGAGTGCTAGGATTACAGGTGTGAGCCACCACGCCTGGCCTCTTTTTTTTTTTAATTTTTAAAAAAATAAACTTTCAGCTGGGTGCAGTGGCCCACTCCTGTAACTAGCACTCTGGGAGGCCAAGGTGAGAGGATCACTTGAGGTCAGGAGTTCACTAGACCCTGTCTCTACTAAAAATAGAAAAAAAATGACCAGGCAACTAAAAGTAGAAACAAAAAAAATTATCTGGGCATAGTGGTGAGCACCTGTAGTCTCAGCTACTTGGGAGGCTGAGGAAGGAGGATTGCTTGAGCCCAGGAGTTTGAGGTTGCTGTAAGCTAGGCTGACACCATGATACTCTAACCCAGGCAACAGAGCGAGACTCTGTCTCAAAAAAATATAAATTAAAATAATCATTTGCTTTATGTACTATTCATCAATTTACTTTTTAAATTAACAGCTTGTTCTGAACATAGCTCCATGTCTGTACAGTAGTTCTCCATTGTGTGGATCTTCCATAATTCATCCAAGCTCTCTTACCCTGATGGATTATTCACAGTGTTTTTCTATAATAAATAATGCCAAGTAAACATACTTAGGCCTACATCTCTTCTCTCTTGAAGGAAGAATGCTATATACTAAATTCCTAAAAGTATACTTTCTGGCTCAGTAGGCTAATGTATTTTAAATTTGACTGCCTTTGCCAAATTCCTCATCAAAAATGTCATGGCAAGTTTTAGCATTATCAACTATGTTTGCCTTTTTATCTGTATCTTTCCAAACATTGAGTACTAGCAATCTGTTTAATTTTTGCCTATTTTGATAAGGAAAATGTATCTCATTTTGTTTTTATCTGTGTTGTTTTCATTGTTCCTGAGATTAAACATCATTCCATGTTTTCTATGCTGCATGAATTTCTTCTTCAGTGATTTGCTAGTTTGTCATCCTTGCTCATTTATCTATGGTATTTCTTTTTCTTACTGATGTGTATCAGCTCTTTATATATCATGAATGTTAAACTTTTGTCAATTATATATGTTTAAAATATTTTCTTCCATTCTTTAACATTTGTTTGTAGCATTTTTCATCACACAGAAGTTGTCATTGTTGTTTATTTGTTTGTTTATGTAGTCAGAACTGTCATTCTTTTCCTTCTGTCTTCCGGGTTTTGTGTCTTGCCCAAAAAGGCTCTATATTTTCTTCTAGTACTTTTATAGTTTTAATTTTAATTTTTTAACATTAAATTCAATTAAATTAAAACTGTTATAGTTTTAATTTTTAGTTTTAGATCTTTAATCCCTTTGGTATTTATTTGGGGTATGGTACCAGATAGAGAACCAAAGAACCAAATTTAAATTTTTTCTGAAATGCACAGCCTATTCCCAACATTGTTGATGTAAAACACCAACATTTTCTCACTGATGTGAGTTTATCTTCTGGTCAGTTGTTTCCAACTTGTCCCCTCTCACTGGGATTCAAGGAGATTACCTGAAAGAAAGAGAATGCAGCCTAGACCACATTTCATTGGTCACTTGCACTCATGTGCTCTTCTTCCTCACTTGAAACCATGACTGGGAAAAATTTAAATAATAATGGTTAAGCCTTCAGTGAGACAAGGACAAATCCAGGGACCTCTGATAGGAAACATGGCCAACCTTGTCCTTCCAAAGGGAAGGGGAAAGTCTATTAGCATTTATGAGGTCCACAGGGGATTTGGTGTTATACAGGAATATTTTTGGTAGAGGACAGAGAAAAATGTAGAAAACAGGCTGATTGATTAACAGACAACCCCATTTTTAATCTAGACATCTTTAATAAATTCTGCAATACAGATTATCAATCTTAGCTCACCTGGATTTCTACCCTTCACAAGGAGATGGCCTTGATTTTAGGGGCCAGAGTAAGTGGCTTCTTTATCAAAAGCCTCACTGTAAATGCCCAAGTTGAGCAGCCCTGAGTCCCAGGGGCCAAATTTCATCAACTTTTTGTGGTAAGAGAATTTTTCTGACTAGTCACACATACAGAATCACTCTCTTTACATAAAGCCTTCCTGGATTTAAATGCAAGAAGAATGCAACTGCCACTTTTGCCTAGATGCAGTTATGCTGTTCCAAGAGGTTAAAGTCACGAAGGCAAGTTTCACATGTTGGCAGAATACTACATTTCTAACACCTAGGATCTCTTTTGATCCTTACAACCCCTCCAAGCAAGAGCAGTGCTACTGTTATCCCCCCTTTTGCAGATGAGCATATTGAAGCTCTGAGAATTTAAGTAACTTGTACAAGGCTTAAAAATGTTGAATAAGAGCTGGAACCCTCACCCAGTCTATCTGATGTAGAGTCCATGTTTTTAACTATGTCATTATATTCCAGTGTCCTAAAGATTTTTAGCAATGTCATCTATACATCATAACATCACAGCTACTTACATTTCATACTTCAACACTTACATATGAAATTTAATATTTTCTACAATGATTTAAAAATTTCAGGTTATATTTCCTCCCCTCTTTTTTGTGGAATGGGAATATGGTGTTAAATATATTGTCTAGGCTGGGTGCAGTGGCCCATGCCTGTAATCCTAGCACTCTGGGAGGCCGAGGCGGGAGGATCACTCAAGGTCAGGGGTTCAAGACCAGCCTGAGCAAGATCAAGACCCCATCTCTACTAAAAAATAGAAAGAAATTAGCTGGACAACTAAAAATATATAGAAAAAATTAGCTGGGCATGGTGGCACATGCTTGCAGTCCCAGCTACTCAGGAGGCTGAGGTGGAAGGATCACTTGAGCCCAGGAGTTTGAGGTTGCTGTGAGCTAGGTTGATGCCACGGCACTCTAGCCCAGGCAACAGAGTGAGACTTTGTCTCAAAAAAAAAAAAAAAATATATATATATATATATATATTTAGTCTATTGTCTTTATTTCAAGATTTTTTAGCTAATCTATTTAAAGAAATTTCTTACTTCCACATTAATAATAAAATTCAAATTATAATTTCTTAAAGAGCCACCAGTAAAAACCAAAAGGAAGTTCTATGTTCGGCCTTCTTTGTTGAAAATGAACATAATGAGGACAGGACAAAGTCTTTTCTGGTTTGTCTAATACTGAGTAAAGTGAAATTTTTATATTGAATTCTGCTGCTCAGAATTTCTTCCTTCTTTGGGGAGGTAGGGTGGAAAGTGAAGGTAGCTGAATATTTGTCCCATAATAACTGTTGTTTTCTATTTCCTGTTCCCCGAAGATATCTTCAAGCTTATCTTTTATTTATTTACACATAATAAACAAGAAATGTCATGTATTGTCTGTAGTCTAACAATTTCAATGTCTAAGGTTCTTATAGATCTGCTTCTATTGTCTGTTTTTGCTGGTTCTAACTCATGGATCTGGTTTCCTTGTGTGCCTGGTTATCATTGTCCGTAGCCCAGTATTTTAAAAATTATTTATAGGAATAATATGAGATCATCTGCTTCTATAATGTGTTTGGGCCGTGCAATCTGAGACCACCTTAAGCCAAGTCCAAGGCCTGAGATTCCTGGACCTGGACAGCCTGGGCCATTGGAACCTGTGTTGTAATTCTGCATGACAGTCTAGCCCTGGGGTCTCCAGCTTACTACAGAGAGGGCCTCCTCTCCTGGGGCTGACTCCTGGCATCCATTCTGTACTCTCTCCCTGCTAGGCTGCAGCCCACTGGGAAAGTTCCCCAAAGAGGACCAGTGAATATCCTCACGGCAAAAGCAGCTCAGTGCTCATGCACCTCTCTGGTTCCTGGTCTCCCTTCCCTGCTGACCTAGTTATTTCTTACTGTCCTGTCAGCAACTGAATACTATTGAAGATGCAAAAACTATTTTATACAGCTTTTATAGTTGTCTCCAGTGGGGGAGTTGGTTCAGATAGTTTAATCTGACGTTGCCAGGAAGTCTCAGCTGACAAGCTTCTCAAGAAATCACCAACTCAGACCAAATTTGAGACCCTACTAATAGGTGTTATGAAACATCTAAAGTTGGTTTATGTGTTTTAAAATAAAATTTTCAGTTGTTCAACAAACACATCTTTGTGCTTACTGAGGTCTGCAGCTCCCAGAAGTGCTGCTTTAGGGTTCTAAGGGGAAGGGGAGCTCTGGAAGTGATAAGAGAAGCATGTAAGAATCACCTTCATCAAGCACACCAGCTCTGCCACAAGCAGCTGTGCAACCTTGGCCAGCAGGTCCAGCTGTTGGCTGGTCTCCTCATCTGGAAAATGGCAATGATAGTAATCATAATGCCTGTCTCACGATGGTGTCGTGTGGATTAAATGACATTAAGCGATCCATGCAAAGCCTTTAGCACAATGTTACGCGCCTGTTAAGTGTTAGATAAACATGATTATTATTATTATCCCTAAAACACTGATGTCCTGAGACACACCCTCGCCAGACCGCCCCCTGTTCCCCGCACATGTTCACAGACCTAGGTTGGCAGTTGAGAACCACTGTCTCACTTCACGATTCAAATAAATCACTTGATTCCAATGGTCCAATTGCCAAAGACATTATTCTGAAGGCCTGAAAGGCAGGCCTCCTGAATTTTATCTCCCTTAACTCCTTCTGTGACCTACAAAAGGAAAGAAGGAAGGAAGGAAGGAAGGAAGGAAGGAAGGAAGGAAGGAAGGAAGGAAGGAAGGAAGGAAGGAAGGAAGGAAGGAAGGAAGGGCGCTGTGGCTCACGCCTGTAATCCTAGCTCTTGGGAGGCCGAGGCGGGCGGATTGCTCAAGGTCAGGAGTTCAAAACCAGCCTGAGCAAGAGCGAGACCCCGTCTCTACTATAAACAGAAAGAAATTAATTGGCCAACTGATATATATATATAAAAAATTAGCCGGGCATAGTGGCACATGCCTGTAGTCCCAGCTACTCGGGAGGCTGAGGCAGAAGGATCACTCGAGCCCAGGAGTTTGAGGTTGCTGTGAGCTAGGCTGACGCCACGGCACTCACTCTAGCCTGGACAACAAAGTGAGACTCTGTCTCAAAAAAAAAAAAAAAAAAAAAAAAAGGAAGGAAGGAAGACAATAATTCAGACCTGGAAAGGGCCTGGAGACACCCCCCCCCAATAAAAGGTGCCCCTGCAGCCACGTGGCAAGTTGTGCTGTTGTGATGAAGCGGGAGGCTGTTTGAAAATAATCAAAAATTCTCTCAGGAAGCCCAATTATGCTTTTACATCGAGAATCAAAATGCTGGTGCTGCAGACTTCAGCCGATCATTCACAAACCTTTTATCCTGTAATTAAGCCAGATCTGCTGCTGGGCTAATTCTTCCCTGAATGACACCACCCTTTGAGCCAGCCCGTGTGTCGGTAGAAGACTTCACTCTGATGATCTATTACACCAATACATCACCGCGGTGAGCTGCCTCCTTAATGATTTATCCATAACACATCATCGGCGCGAGGCACGCTGGTAATATAGTGCTCACCACGTCTGCGGTGGCCACGGGAGAAAGCCACGGACGGCGGCCGAGTCTGTGCCCTTACACGGCTAGTGTCAGAGCCGGGGCCCACGCCGGGCTCTCCCCTCTTAAACAAATGCTGCTGTAGGTGGGAGGGCTCGCATGGCAATAGACTGTTAACACCTGAAGAACTATGACCTTATGAAAGGGCCATAAATCCAGAGCAGAAAGGCCCCTCAGTGCTTAGCGGGGTTTACCCTTCTGAGCGTGTCATTTCTAAGCATTTTCTTCAAGCTCTTGCTTAGTAGAAGGCCAGGGCCACTGCCCTGCACAAGCCCCAGGGAGGCCGTTCACATTCTACTCTGTGCAAACAGTGCCCAGGCGGAGTCCACCCACGTGGCAGCCCTGCAGGAGGCCCTGGCATGAGACGGCCTCCCTTGAATCATGGTTCTGGGAATAACACTTCTATTTCATGCAGTTGCTGTGAGGTTGAATACGATAATGTTTGCAGAGCACCTATCACATAGTAGGCGCTCAAGAAATGAGTAATTAAGTAATTTGTGGAAGGTCACAGAACCAAGGCCCCAGAGCCATGCTCTTAAACCCTGCCTGGTCATGTGTCTAGTTTTACAAGAGAACTCCATACAGCAGTGAAAAATGATTAACTAGAGCTACATGTGGCAAAGCCGGCAAGTTTCAAAAGAAAACTCTTGAGTAAAAAGGTCAAATTACAGAAGGATATGTGTAGTATGAAACCACTTAATGATGTTTTAAAAGGTACGAAATAATACTATACGTTTGTTATAGATGCATGCATTTTCAGAAAAATTATTATTTTTTAGATGAGAAAGATGACTACCAAGTGAAGAAAGATACCACAAGGGTAGGGAAGGAGAAAGAGATCAGGAATGGATACAAGAGGCTTCATTTGTATTTGTTAAGTTTCATGTCTTAAGCTAGGTAGTAGGTACACGTATATTTGTTATATATTCCCTGTAATTTTTGAATGCCTGAAATATTTCATAATAATCAAAGACAATGTGATCATAAGCTCCTATTCCGAAGCTGCATGTGACTGTAAATTTAGCTCTGAATGTCCTTACAGCCAGAACTAAGAGGGATACTAAGATACCAGAGTTGCCAAGATGACAAAAGTAAACCACCCCAGTTCAAAAGCAAGAATGTTTTTTCTTGAACCAAGATGGGGTGTGGGTACTTTTCCCATGGATCATCATAAAGGAAAAAATGGGCAATAAGATTCCTACAGAAGAAAACACAAAAGTATGTATCCTACGACCATTTCCTAGCACCTCTCAGAGCATGCGATGGCTCGCTGCCCAAGCAGGTTCAGAGGAAGCTGCTGTATGAGGGGACTGGTCTCTAATGCCAGCGTGCAGAATCTGGGACATTTCCAGAGGGAACAGGCCTTTGTGAGCAAGACGGGAGCAGGCAGGCCCGGCTGCTGGAGCTTAGGGGCTGACATAGCTCTAACTCAGGGAGGGGCCCTGGGACTAGTAACTGTGGACACATCGTCAGGACATCCTACAGCCCCAGGGTGACAGCATCGGCCCTTTGTACTAGTGCGTGTCCTGATCACTCAAGACTTCTCGGACCCTGGGTCCATCAGCTGTCAGTAGAAACCTTTGGTTTTTACCCGCGTCTTACAAAGTAGGAAGTCAGGAGGTCGTTGATGGACCGATACACAGAGGATCAGTATGTTATGTAATGCTCCAAAGGTAAAAGGACGTGTACTCATTTCCAAGGGCCGCTGTAACAAACTGCCACAAATTGAGTGGCCTGAAAGATCAGAATGCTATTCTGTCTCAGTTCTGGAGGCCAGGAGTCCAAAATCAAGGCGTGCCAGGGCCATGCTTCCTCTGAACGCTGGAGGGAAGAATTCTTCCTGCCTCTTCCAGCATCTGGGGGTCTCCACAGTCCTTGGTGGTCCTCGGCTTGTGGCTGCATCACTCTAACCTGGCCTCCGTCACCCCAGGCTGTCTTTCCTGTTTGTGTGTGTCTGTTCCCAAATCTCTCTCTCCTTGAAAGGACACCAGTCACTAGATTTAGGGCCCACCCTAATACAACACCACCTTATCTTAAATTGATTACAGCTGCAAAGACCTCATTTCCAAACAAGATCACATGCACAGCCACCAGTTATTAGGACTTCAACATATCTTTTGGGGGGACACAATTCAACTCAAAACAGAGCCTTAATAAGTGTTACTACACAGAAGAACTAAAATGGAAATATACCACACTGGGAGGAAAAAGAATCTACGTGGCTAAATCCTCACCTAGCATAGCAGAAAGCCAGGAGACATTGACTACAGTTGGTAAAGCAAGAAATGGTGGGATAAGCTGATTATTTGCAGATGTGAAGGTCACCACCAGAAGCACTAAAAACAGAAATGGTTAAAAGTGGCTGGTTGGCCCCAGCGAGAGGCTTGGGGTATGAGGGAGTGGGCAGCCTATTCAGAAGATGGTGGGGAAATTTGAAAATAGACTGAGTAGGAGGTAATATTCAAGAATGGCTAATTACCTTGTTAGGTTTGATAATGGTATTGTGTTGGTACAAGAAACGATCTTAGGCCAGGCACGGTAACTCACGCCTGTAATCCTAGCACTTTGGGAGGCCAGGAGTTCAAGACCACCCTGAGCAAGAGCAAGACCCCTGTCTCTACAAATTAAAAAATAGAAAAATTAGCCAGGTGTGGTGGTATGGACCTGTAGTCTCAGCTACTGGGGAGGCTGAGACAGGAGAATTACTTGAGCCCAGAAGTTTGAGGTTGCTGTGAGCTATGATGATGCCACTATACTCTAGCCCAGGCAACAGAGTACAACGCTGTCTCAAGAAAAAGAAAGATTCTTATTTTTTCAGAGAAAGGCTGAAGCCTTGGGTGAAAGAGGTTATATATGGACTTGCTTTAAAATACTGCAGAAAAAAAAAAAAACAGATGAGCAAATATAACAAAGTGTTAATAATGTTTTAGTAGACATGATGAACACAGAGGATCTTTATATTAATACGATTCTCTCTACCTTTATGAGAGTTTCCATAATTAAATTTAAAAAGTGAAAAGATTGTAAATAAGTATTTAATGAATCTTGGAACATGCTGGCTCTCCTCATCTCTGCAGCTCTTCTTGGACCCACAGACCCAAAGAACAGAACTTCAGGGATCTTGTAGCTCAACAGCCTTGTTTTACAAATGCCTGAAAAGGTGTAAAGACTTACCAAAGTCATATGGCCAATTAGTGGGTGAGCAGGGGCCAGGCTGGGGCCCCAGGAGCCTCCCCCAATGTTCTGTCTGCTGCACATGCCATCTTCTGCCTCATTTTTGGACTAGAGGAGCTAGCTTTAATGTCAGTAAGCAATGCTAGTATACTCATTTTTCTCTTTTTTTAAGGCAAACATTGCCTATGGGTCATTGGATTCTCACATATAAGAAATCTTGATTACACCCTGAAAGTTTTATTCTCTTCAACATGACGGTAAAGTATATTCAAGTCCTTTAGATCTTAGAGCCTCCCCTTTGGGGGCTGACAATGTGTGTGTCAGTCGCACAATGAACAGCTGTCATCTGTTGCTCATTAATATTAATTACAAGTGGCCAATGGCTCAGGGGACCTCAATCCTGCACATGAGATCTTCCTAAATTTAACCTTCTTAGACTTTACAGGTGTTTAAAGCGGTTCTTTTAAGAAGCCGGTCTAGGCATGTCAACAATCAGCGGGGAAGAAATAAACAGTCCTGAGCCTGAGAACATGCTGTATTGGAGGTTAAGTTGCCCGGTAGGCCAGAAGTGACAGGACTGTGGAACGTTCCGGTGCCCTCTGTCTGCCTGGAGCTCAGGTTACCAGACCTTCCTCCCCAGCGGCCTGTCCCAGGTCCTCTTTTCTCTTCTCTGACATAAACAAGTGGGAAAGTTAGGCTGGGGCAGGGTTGCCAAGACAAGCCTGCCCTTCTTAAAATTTAAATTGGAATTTTTCTGGAATTAAGCCTCTTGCTCTAGCCTCAGGGGTCCCATGAGTGTGGCTGGGCAGAGAAACCAGGGGAGGTGGCTCAGGCACACTCACTGGGGTGACCCGGACTGGGCTCTGAGCCCTTCCTTTGGCCATCTGAAAGTGCAGCCCCCACCCACAGCAGTAACTACACGGCAAACCCAGTGTCCCTGACATTATGCCCTGGGGGGCTGGACGCCTTGAGGAGCCAAGTGACACCTAAGCCAGGCTGGCTCCTGGTGGGAAGCCAGGCCTGGGGAAGGCATGAGCTCTGCAAGGGCGGAGGAGGCAATGGCCCCGGCTGCAGAGAGGGCAGGGCCATTCGCCTCGTGTGGCAGGAGCCAGAAAGCTGGCAAGATGACCCAAGCACACGCCTGCGCCCGCATCGGGAGAGGAGAATTCTCCAGCAGGCATGCACTGGAAAGCAGAACGTTCCCACCAGCCATCCCTGTCCTGCTGCCCTGCCTGTCCCCAGGCCACGGCCCGGGCTCTGCACGGCCTCTGGGGTGAAGCCTAGCACCACCACCTCTGAGCCCCACGCCATTTTCTTCTTCCTTGCATCATTATTTTGTGTAACTGTAGAAGGCTTAAGAGTTTACAAAGTTCTGCGCAGCCAGCTTCTAGCTTGGGTTTTGCACGCCTAAATGTACATGGTGCCCATATTATCATCCTCGTGCCAAAGACGAGTGCAGGGGACTGACATATATTTTCCTAGTTTAAGAATTAAAGTTAGTGAGTAATGTATGTGTTCTGCCCAGAATGTTTGAAAGTAATGTGTTCTAGACAGACTCCCTATGATAAACAAAGGTGTTGCCTAGAAGCATAACAAAGGACCTGAGCTGCGAGTAGCAAGAGCAGCCCTGCCCCACAGCATTGGGGATCTGGAGGTCACACGATAAACATATTGTTCCTGTGATTGCTGCGTACACCCCATAAGATGGCTGGTTAGTCAATGATGGGTAAGACCCCTCAAGGGAAGGGCGACCTAAGCCATGCACAGCTGCTGGGGTTCAGCGGAAGATCTTAGGGGGTCATCCTAAGAGAAGCTGGGGATGAGAAATGCCCCCTGTGGCTCACCTTGTCCAACCTTGCTAATCTCGTACCTTTATTTAGCCTAGTGCCTAGAGCAACCACCTTGAAATTCTGAGTCAGGGGATATCTGCTTCCCTAAGGCTATTCTGGAATTTATGGCCATTGCTGCAATGCCTGGGCAGTTACGTACAAGGAACTAACTTTAATCTTTTAGAGTATAAAAATAAAACTGACCTGGTGTATTATTACTTGAGTCAACCGTTTGTACATGTGTCTGTGTTTTTCTTTGTGTTGTGCGTTTTTGTGTTTTATGTTCTGTGTTCATCCTCCATCCTGTAAATGGGCCACGACAACGAGGAAACCATTCATTTGTCTATGCATTCGCTCAACAAACACACTGTCAGGAGACTCTCAGATTCCAGATTCTGCACTGGGGCTGGATGGGACTCTAAGTGGTTAAGTGTCTTATCCAAAGCCACAGCTGCACAGGACTGTCAGCATCAGGATTTCAACCTGGTTCTTTTGACTAAGACTTAGGAAAGAAGCAGAGCCCACCCTCTGTAACCCACCTGAGTGGCACCCCTAGCTCTACACTCCTCTGGCCTCGCTTCCAGGTAACCAGAGGCAGAGGAGCCACACCACACGCTGCAGACCAGCCAGGGTAAAAGAGAGTAAGAAGGTGTGAGATGGCAGGAAGGACGTGGATAGATCTTTCTGGTCTTGCAGGCCTCACCCCCACCCTGCCCACCATCTCTGCAGCACCCCACTGCCTCCCCATGCCCTTCACCAGGAGGAGGGCCAGAAAGAGTTCCAGAAACTCCTGCCCAGTCGCTGACCAGCCCCAGGCCCTAGCAACAGAGTCTCTGAGGCTGGGCCTCTAGGTAGCGACCCCCTGGCTCTCCTCCATAATCTTGTAACATAGTAGTCACCCCTCTGCCCATAGATATGGAAAGGAAATGTTGACAGTGAGGAATATGTAACCGAGGGAATGGCCTGAAAAAATAGCAAAAATGTTATGTGTCTTTTTAAAACTGTCCCCACTCTTTTTGGGAACTGCAACCTGGCCTGCATCCCTGGAGCAGGGAGAATGTCTTTTGTTCTTTGTGTTATGGGTGATAGCTCAGCCATCCCAGGCCAGAGCCGGCCCTCCAGGAGGTGGGCCCACTTGGGCCCAGGTGGGCAGAGGTCACAGGCTTATCTTCAGAAGAAACGTGACAATTAGAATCATTGACACAGTAGCCTAGAACTGAGGCCCTTCCCTTTAAAAGCTGTATTTCTGTGTTTCTCTTATGTTCAGGAAGATTTGGATTTTTTTTGAGACAAGAGTCTACCATTTTCCTCCTTTGCCGGCAAAGTAATAAACTTCTCTTGCCTTCTCCCCAAACCCCTTGTTCTCATTCTCCTGATGCGGCCTCGTGGACAAGTGCTGAGCTTTCAGTAACAATCTGGGGTGCAGGGGTGGAGAAAGAAAGCAGGGGGAGCAACAAGAGGAAGGAAAGGAGAGGTGGAGAGAGTGCCATAGACAGTTTCTACACACACACAATCTAAGAAATAACTAACTAAAAGCAAGTTCTTCAGTGAAACCTACCAGCATTGGGTCAGTTCCAAGGGTAGGTGAGCTCCCAAGATGTTCTCTGGTTTCCTCCTTTGCTTTATTTTATTTTATTATTTTATTTTACCTTATTTGTTCATTTGGTACTAGAAGGTTGGAAGTAGATAAAGGAGATAGTAACTACTGGGGGTGAGAAAGCTAGGTGTTCAGATGAGAGGCTGGTGAGCGGGGACACGATGCCTTTTTTTTAATTCTTCTCCGTGTGGATTTAGGGCACGTTCCTCCCCACCTGGTGGGACTCCTAAGTTGCCGAGAGCCTTCCAGGCAGCGAGAGCAGACTGAGTACCGGCCAGGAACCCTGTTCATGTTCTCATTTGACCCTTACAACAACCCGATGATGAGGTAGATGCTATTACTCCTGTTTCACAGGTAAACTGGGGCTCCAGGTGTCCACTCACGCCCCTAATTAATGTCACGAGACAAAGCGATAGATCAGGGTTTCCAACCCGGGTCTGTTCTCCAAGGTCTGGGTTTTTTCCACTGCGAGGCACTGCCTCCCTACTGCAGGGCGCTCTGTCCCCGCCGTCCCCCGCAGCGCGATGGCAGACGTGTCGTGGACCGGGGAGGTCAGGAAACGCCGCCCGGGCAGAGTCTCGGGGCGCAGTTAGCTTCCCCCTCTCCTGCTCCTACCACGATGCAAACAGTGCGGTCCCCCGCGGGCCTCTGTCCTTCGTCCCGTGACCTGCCCCCTCCCATCTCTACCCCGTCCCAATAGCACCCCAGGACCTCAGCTTCCTAAATTTCAGCCAGAACATTATTTTACAAGGACGCTCGCCAACCTTGAAAGGCGAGGTACCCCGAGGCAAGGGAAGGAAAGGCTCGCAGTGGAGCAGCGTGGGCGTGCAGCGCCATCTAGCGGTGCTGGAGCCCCCTGGCTCCAGGCGCTGACATTTTCAAACAATCAATATCTCATTATTAACCATCATCACAACCTGATGTTTACTTTTGGAGAAATGTTCAGCAGCAAGGGATGCACGTGCACTTTTCTGCGTGTTTCAGAGGCCTGCGGTCCTAAATGCCACAATGACTATTAAACAGTGTCCTGCCCGTGAGCAAACAGGAGGGAGCAGAGATTGCCTGTGTATCTTTTTCATCTAAGCTGCTCACCAAAAAACAAAGCATCCATTGAAGCCACTGACCTTTCACTAACTGCTGGAAGGAAAATGCTTGATAAATAATAAATAGACCACTACTGTATATTGCTTAGAACCCTCTTTTAATTAAAAGAACTGAGCATCTAGAAGGTCCGGTGACTGACATTTATTTAAGTTGCAGTCCAGGAAAAGCAGCTGTCCAGGGTAAAAACCATACCTGAAATACTGTCAGCTAGTATTCAACAAAAACCCCCTGTCTGTCATCTGTACGGGTGGAGGGAGGCTGGTGGTGGCGACATTTGGCAGGGAGCATAGCACTTAACTTCCTGCCTCCTCTGCCTTCCCTAGCAACCTTTCCGTGCTGCAGCAATAACCACTTGTCTGGTTCAGCATCACCACAGAAACTGCTTCGGGCCTGGGCTCATCCAATCAGAGACCCGCTTGCCACATTAAGCGCTACCCTAGGAGCGACACGAAAGCCATTTCCCGTCTTTTCCACAGGAGGGCAGGTGCCCTTCCTCCACCAGCCAAGGTGACCTCAACCAAGTTGCTCACTGAACCGGCTCAGGCATCCCTCATCTCAGTGAACACAGTCAAAAGCTCGAAACACATGGCTAACTTAGCCAGAGTCAGCCTTCCACGTTCTGGCTGTTCTGGAATAGAGCTCTGGGATACAGACCAGGAAGAAAATAATTGCCTGGGTCCTCCCTGGCCCCACCCCGACCCGACTGGCATTTCATTGCTCCTAGCTCCACGATCTTCTGGGTGAGGCGGTGCCAGCTTGCTTTCACTGTCAGTGCCACGTTGTGTCACATGCCCTCACTCCCATGTATCCAGGAAAACTGCCAGCCTGCTGTGAGTCAGACGTGGTCACAGACAAGAGCCGAGAGGGAGGGATGCAGCCCAGCAATTCCAGCGAGCCTCGTCTGCACTCCCAGGGGCAGGGGTGGGCACCGGTGCCAGCCGCACAGAAAATCCTATCCCACTTGAATGACTTTGTTTAAAAAAAAAAGAAGTCTGCAGAACGTTTTTCAGTGACAAGCCATCATTTATTTAGACAGAAAGGTATCATTTTAACAAAATCAGGAGTCCTTTAGGGGCAGATTATTCAGCAAATACCACTTTCATTATCAGGGAACTCTCGACAGTATTATACTGAACTACAAAAAGAATTGGTCTAGCCTTTTATGGGCACCAATCAAGGATCAAGTCTGACCAACAAAAGCAAAGACAGAACTGTAAAATCTGGTAAAGCCAGGATCTCTTAAGTCTGGATATTTAGACGATAGTGTATGTGGATGTCAGTTTCTTTTGTTGGCTTTCTCATTCCTCCTATCCTTTCACTGAAAGCATTCACCTGGCCAGCCCCCGACATCCTGGGTCTCTCTCCACGCTCCCCTTGGAGAGCTCGTTCATTCTCCTCTCTCCAAACTTTGTCCCTGTACTAGGGATTTTCTCCCTCTCTCCCAGACACCTATCCTGTATCTGTCCCCCACTGGAACACTACCATCACCGCCAACTTAGTAGGCTGAGAATTGAAGGTCTCTTCCCTGAGAGCACCAGTTCCACTTTCAGGACTGGCTGCCTGTTAGTGATGCTTCTGGTCTTGCGGTCACTCGGGTTTGTAACCTTGAAATTGCCTCTTTGTTGTCTGACATGTTCCCTCTTCCCTCCCTCCCTGCCCACTCCCCTTTCCAATCTTTTACCTCACTCCTAGGCAAACCCTGCTTCCATCTGACACCGCTTTCATTCCTTCCGGGCTCAAACGTTCCCATACCCAACTGAGCTCCTCCCTGTAGTTGACACGGCCACTGTGATATGATCATATCCCACCTGGTCAAACAGGTTTTCCACTACTTCTCAAAATAGTACTAAAAGCACGTGCCACACATTTTACAAATGAGCTTTGCATTCATTATCTCAGTTAATCCTCACAACATTAACTTGAAGCCAAAGAGACAAAACATTGTCCTTATTTTGCAGGCTGGGAGGCAGTGGCAGGCACAAGGTCATGCCAGTAAAAACTGGAGTATCCAGAACTAGAACCCCGATCTTCACACCTGCCTGCTACAGACTTCACTGCAACCTGGACACCTGCCTTCCTTTCCTTGGGCTCAACAAACCAATTGGAGGGTCTGTTCCTGAAAGGCTGTTTAATGCATCTGTGCATACAAAGGATAAGGATATTTCTGCCCTCATCTACACTCTTAACAGGGAAACAATAGCTACCATTTGAATGTAGCTACCACAGTAAACTAGGCAGGAGTAAAAACAGCAGATCAGGTGTACCAGCCACAGTGAAGCACCCTAGGAGTGCAATCGGTAGGGAGTTTGAGAAGGGACTTGACACCTGATTGGGACTTTAGTTTCCGAGTAGAGACACCATTTGAAAAGGGCACGGCAGGTACGATTCCTGCAGACCACGGCGGTGGAGGAAGCAGCAGGCACACTTCATTCCACCTGCCCTTCCAGGCTCACGTGCGTTCCTAGACAGATCCAGAGCTGATCCCTCAGCCCCCGAACCTACCGTACTTTTCCATAATTTAAAAAGATGCCTGTTCATCTTGCTGTTTCAAAAGTCACTCGTCTTCCCAAATAAATTCTAACTCTTTAAAGGCAAGTATGAGGTCACACTTCCATTCTCCCCAGAACACTAAGGGTTCCTGACAGTGGCTTTTACCCAAACTGTGGGCACAGTTCTGAATTCTCCAAGTAAGCTTTACACCTTTCACTGTGTTTTGATCATGGCTATTCAACCTAAAGATGTCAGTGACAGCAGCTTTTCCCCCCGTCCAGAGGTTTGCTCAACAGGGACGGTCTCCCTCCCTTCTGCCAGGCCTTAGGGTGTCCTCCTGAGACTCCCAGTCTGCTTTGACAAGATCAGATGTGGGGAGAACACACATTCTCATACATTGCTGGTGAGAGTATAATTTAGCACAATTTCTATGATGGACAGTATCAAAACTGAAGATAAGCTATTCCTCAATCCAGCATCCCATAACTATCCTATCTCATTTGCAGCACAGTAAAACAGAAACAATGAACATTTTCATCTGGCAATGATTGAATTAGGCATCCACACAAAAGATGAGTCATGTTAACTGGAAAAACAAGGTACAGAACAGTATGCATTATGTGTTCCACGTATGTGCCCAAAATATTTCTGGAAGGCCACACAAGGAAATGGTAACCGTGGCCACCTCAGAGGAGGGAAAATGGGCGGCTGAGGGACAGGGATGAGTGGGAGACTGGCTTTTTATCTTTAAACTTTGAACCACGTACATGTGTAATTTTTAAAAGGATTATGCGACAAATAACTCTTAAAGTCTTCATCGTTGTGGCAGAGAAACTGCCTTTAAAAAATCCAGAAACATAAGGTTTAGAGAGATAATGAGTGACCTGATTGTTCCTCTGAACATGGAACTGTCTCCTTCGCCTGTTTAAGTCCTCTTCCCAAGGTCTGGCCTGATATTTGGTACTCAATGGCTGCCTAATGTCTTTGAATGGATGAAATGTACTCGCCCATCTAAAAGCAAAGCATTCATTCCCCAAACACAAGGATAAAGGTCGGTGGGAGCAATGTGGCTGAGAACTGCTTTTGCCTCATGTACTCATTCACCTGCATTAACGGAGAACCATGTGCAAGAATGTGTACCACACAGAGACTGTGAGATGTGGACCAGACCCTGCACCACAGTCCACCAGGAGAGAGAAGAGACTGTGCACAAAGACAAGTGGGTAGAAGAGCAACATGAGTCTTAAAATAAGGAATTTCTGAAGCAGTTTACTACTAAGAACTGAAAGACACTGGCTTGATGACAAATACAAAGACTATAATCTCAGAGGAATATTTCATTTATTTAGTAAAACACAGGAAAATGAAGAAGGCAGAACCTGTAAGCACGCCTTGGCCCCAGAGAGGCAGGTGGATGCTGGCAGACAGCATCATCCAAATCAGCTGCCTCCCTCTTGGCACTCCAGTCACCCACAGAGACGCCACCTGAGTGCAGTCTTTAGCTGGATGTAGTCATTCATTCATTGAACAAACATGTACCGAGCAGCCCACTATGTGCAGGCCGACATTAACTGGCCCCAGCACACTCAATCCATAAAATTAAAGTTATAGTCTTGGCCTTTTGTCCCTCAGCAGTCTCAGGTCCTCACTCTTACCGCAAAGCACAAGTCAGCTTGGCCTCCCAGGTTGAAGGTTAATAGTTCTATGGCAAAAAGGACAAAGACTTTCTACAGACAGAAACAGCTGGCCAAGGGACCACACCGTGTGTACAGGTAAATGTGATAATCCAGAGAAGAGACACAGACCAGGGAATCAAATGTAGCCAGCCCACATGCTAACAAACATCCAAGCAAGCCTACTCAGAATCTGAGTCCCACTCAAACAATCTTTATAAAGGTTTCCTCATGTAATTTACAATTTCAAAGTAAATTTACTTTATAAGCAGCTAGGGAATTTTTTATTTAGTAATGTCCTAACATAAAAGTTCACATAACTGCTTCTTTCCAACCATGATACTGAGGCTTTATGACAACCCAGAAATCAGAACTAAGAGAAGACAAACAAATCTCTAATGCCTTAGAGATTAAGAAACATTTACACAGTTCAACTGTTATAAATAGCTCAGCATTCGTCTAGTCAGTACAGTGTGGATGTCAGTATACACAGTATACAATCTTCAGGGCGGTCAGAGACCTTTTGGCTGTTCTTCAGGTGCTGCCGAATTCTGGTCCTGTGGGACTTCTTTCTCAGGCTGGTTTCCTTCCAGCGCAGTCTGGGGTCTGACACTCATGTGTTCGGATCTTGAGGAAATGTGACTACCTTCCTGTTGCTTAAAAGACCAAATATATAAGTACTTCACACAGATGTTATCATTTGCACTCAATTAACTGTCTAAAGCCATATGACTAGGCACAGTCTGTCTCTGAGTAAAAAATTTAGCACTAATATCTCAGGTTAAATTCTATTATAACAAATATCAAAGATAATACAGATTTCTATAGAACCACAATTTCAAAAGCCCTAATGACAGCTCACTTGTTCCAAGTAGCAGCCATTACCACAACATTCCAGTACATTCAATCTAATAGTATTTGACCTGGAGTTTAAGAACATGAGCCAAGGTTGGGGAAAGAAAACCAAGCCTCCCTCTAACTTCTGACAAATAGGCAATAGTACATTCAATTTCTGTATCTGTAGGTTCCACATAAGTGGATTCAACCAGTTACAGGTGGAAATTGTTTTTTAAAAAATTAAAAATTAAAAAATAATACAAATTTTAGTCAGGCACAGTGGCTCTTGCTTATAATCCTAGCAACTGCAGAGGCTAAGGTGGAAGGATCACTTGAGCCTAGGAGTTCAAGGCTGCAGTGAGCTATGATCTAGCCTGGGAGGCAAAGCAAGACCCCATCTCTAAAATAAAATAAAATGCTTTAAAGAAAAAGAATACAAATTTCAAAAAATACAGTATAACAACTATCTACATAGTATTTACATTATACTATGACACTTTATACTATAATCCAATAATAATTTTAACAATACAATACTCACAGTCCTTGGTTCTCCTATTCGTCTTAAAATGACACCTTCTGCCAATAAAGCCTTCCCTGTTTCCACAAATAATTTCTCTTCATCTGTTTCTCCAAGTTTCTGTAGCTCAGTGTATTTCTCCACAAACCTGGAATTCCAAGTACTCACAATTTAGGTCTGTATGTATGTCAAAGTTGTCAAGACATGCTGTTACACAGTATCAAGTATTCCCTAGACAGATCTTCCTATAGGACCATCCCTCTCAACAAAACTCCTCAAACTGATAACTAAATCCTTAAAAAAAAGTAATCCAGGACTTGTAAAATAGCTTACCGTTGACAGGTAGACTTGAAGTTTGGATTGAACAAATCAAAAGCTTTTTGACCAGATCCATAGGCTGAATAAAATTTCCTAGAAAATACAAACAAATATAAATCTCTAATTATAGATTGTAGCCAAGAATGGAATAAAAGTAATAAAGAATAACTACCAGGCCCTGAGGAGCTAAGTATAGCATGATCTACCTAGCCTAAGACAGTTGTTTTCTCAAATAAGTAATGTATGCTCGTGGTAAATACATCAAGTGGTACTAAAGGGTGGTCAGTGAAAAGGAACACCCCCTCCCCCTCTGCCCACCAGTCCCCCAGTCCCCCTCTCCTGGAGCAACACTTACCAGTTTCTTATATATCCATCTGGAAATTCCACTAATATACAATCACATATACACTATCATGCCCTGTTCCCAGTCACATTTTTTAACCCAAAAAATGGTAAACCTTGCTCTACAATTTGCTTCTCTTTAAATTGAGGTAAAATTCATGCATCATAAAATTAACCATTTTTAAATGTAAAAAATCGGTGACATTTAGTACATTCACAAAGTTGTACAACTGTCACCTCTAATTCCAAAACATTTGCATCACCCCAAAAGGAGGCCCTACACCCATTAAGCAGTCATTCCCCATTTCTCCCTCCCCATATCTTTCCTTTTTTACTTAATATTTCTCAGAGATCATTTCAAATCAGTGCATGTAGACTGCTTCCAGTCCACTGCTACCCTAGACAGTGCTGCAATGATTACCTTTATCTATACTTCTTAGTATACTGTGCAAATTAGTCAGGGGAACAAATTCAAAACATAGTATTAGTGGATCAAGGTATGTGCACATGTAATTAAGCCTTCCAAATTACCAAATTGCTTTCCAAAGCAGTTGTGCCAATTTAAATTCACACCAGTCATGTATGAGTGCCTATTTCCCCATACCCTGACCATGTTACATTCTCCAACTTTTAGATCTTTGCAATCTGATAGGTGAGAAATTATAACTCTTCATAGTTTTGCTTTTCTCATGAGTTTAGATATCTTTTCAGGTTTAAAAACAAACTGAAGTTCCTTTTCTGTGAATTGTCCATGTTCTTTGCCCATTTTTCTATTTGGAGGTTGCTATGGACTGAATGTCTGTGTTCCCCCAAAATTCATGTTGAAACCCTAATCCTCCGTAGGATGGTATTTAGAGATAGGGCCCTTGGGAGGTAATCAGGCCATGGGTACAGCTCTCATAATGGGATTTGTGCCCTTATAAGAAGAGACAGAGTGAGCTTCCTTGCTCTCTGCTCTTCCCAATGTGAGGAATCAGGAAGTGGCCCTCACCGAAACCAACCATGATCTCACCCTGATCTCAGACTTCCCAACCTCAAAAACTATGAGAAATAAATTTCTGTTGTTCATAAGCCACCCAGTCTATGGTAATTTGTTATAGCAGCCAAAACTAAGAGAGTGGTCTTTTTCTTAATGATTTATAAGCAAATTTTATAGCCATATTAATAGGAAATTAGTCCTTTGTCATACATTTTGAAAAATCATTCCAGTTTATTGGTTGTCTTTTGAGTTTACTCATGGTACTTTTTTGTGCAGAAAATTTTAATATTTTCTTTTAGGGCTTCTAAGTTTTATGTCATGCTTAGAAAGGCCTTTATCACTCAGATTATTTTTTAAATACTCCTATGTTTTCTTCCAGTACTGTAATGGTGTCACTTTTTACATTTAGGTTTTAGGTTTTGATACATCTGGAATTTATTTTGTTATATTTAAGAGACAGAGTCTCACTATGTTGCCCAGGCTGGAGTGCAGTAGCTATTCATAGTCACTATCATAGTTTACTACAGCCTCAAACTCCTAGACTCAAGCAATCCTCCTGCCTCAGTTCCCCAAGTAGCTGGGACTACAGACATGCACCAGTGGGCTTAAGTCTGTAAGTTCTTTAAAATATCAAAAACACACACACAAAAAAAAAAAAGCTAAAGAAAGGTTCAGTGAATTTGTTATTATTTTGGCATTAATAGTATTAATATTTAACCAGAAAGAGGGATCAGTAAAATATTCTCCAATGACTTATCACCCAGTCCACAGTCCAATGCTATCCACAGCAGCAGAAGCACAAATGATTTTATTATCTAAATAAACCACAAAAGCATCCTAACCAAGTTCAGGCAATGGATCTGAGCACAAAGGTGCTGAAAAAAATATTTATTCCTCCCAAACATCTCATGTCTTACCCTGAAAATTTCCAAGTAGAGCAAGAACACACTTGTTCTGCTACCTCAAACAAGTGCTATGGGAGAGAAAAAAAAAGAGCATCCTCAAATGAAAAGTGCCTAGGCCCCAATGGAGAATATAATGACCTTATAAATTCCATTTTCTTGCATCCAGGAATAGAGATAAGAATTAGGGATGTATATTAACTTCAATTAGACACAATTACTTAAGAGAAAAGGAACCATACAAATTCGAAGAACTAACTGACATCAGTATTCGAGGGCAAGGACTTTATCAGTAAGTTCCCTGTGAGTGATTTACCACTTACTTAAAGCTCAGATATGTGTACAGGGAAGCCAAATGTCGCCACAGAAGTGGTTTCTAATCCACTGTTCCTAAAGTTGTTTCAGGAATAAATAAAGCTTTGATAGTCATTCTCCAAACAGCCCTAATCCTGGGCCTTCATCATTGCTCTCCAAGGAATTTTCTCTCATGTCTCCCTCTACTAGCCTCGTGGTTCATTTGTTCAGTAATTAATCCATTAGTTTCTTCACTCAAAAGACAACTAACAAGCAACTTACCACACACTAAGTACTGAGGTCACAAGGATGACTATGACAATGCCAGGCCCACGGCAGTGTTTAATAAATGTTTGTTATTAAATAAAGATAGGGCGTTTGTCACACAGAGTTGTTAGTGACAAGTTAACACCTTAACAGGGGCAACATGAATAAGCTATTCAGGGTATACAGAAGGAGAAACACTAACACTGGGAGACAGCAGAGAAATATTCCCAAACGAGTATGACATCTGAACTGTTCTTTTTCTACTATGAAAAAAACAGAATTTGAAAGACATTTTAAAGAATGTTGCTGGGAACCATTAGAAGCACATTTTCTGCAGCTATTTAGGTTTGGGGGGAAAAGGAGAGAGAAAGACATTAAAGAATGAATATTTCTACTAGCATCAACACCTGATTTGCACTTTGAAAGTAACTCAGAAAAAGATGGTTGAGTTTATGGAAAAAGACCTTTCTAAACCCTCTAACCCTAAAAGCAATGAAATGAACAAAAAGAAAAAACTGGTAAATTGGAAAACATAAAACACTCCAGCACAATGTCTAGCACAATGCCTGGCATATAGAAGGCACCACAAAACACATATGTGGAATGAAATAATCTACTTATATACAAAATAGTATTACAAATGGCAACAACATGAAAAAATGTCTCAACGTACATCAAAGGATTAATACCTTTAATTCTATAAAGAACTCTGATAAATAGTAACAATTATTAAAATAGGTAAAGAACATGGGTATTTCAAAAATAAATTCAAATGGCCAATAAACTTGAAAAGGAAGAAATTTCTTACTAATCAAATAAGCAAAAATTAAAAGCTCTAGACACTATTTTAAAACTATCTAGATCAGAAAAAAAAAACTTAACCACTATCAATGTGGACAAGTATAAAGGACTCTCAGAAACTGCTAATCAGATAACTAGATAACTTTTTTGAAACAAATTATCTAACTACAGCAACAGCTTTAAAAATGTCCATACTGTTTAACCTAATCAATTCTAGTGATAGAAATCCACCCTAAGGAAATAATCAGTGTTACAGAGAAAGACAGAAAATCAAAAATATTACTATTTATAATAGCTAATATTATATAAACAGCATAAATGGCCAACACTAGAGAAATAGTTAAATACAGAACATTCACAATAGTTTAATGTGTTTTTTAATGTATAAAAAATGGAAAAGTGGGCCGGGCGCGGTGGCTCACGCCTGTAATCCTAGCACTCTGGGAGGCCGAGGCAGGGCGGATTGCTCGAGGTCAGGAGTTCGAAACCAGCCTGAGCAAGAGCGAGACCCCCGTCTCTACTATAAATAGAAAGAAATTAATTGGCCAACTAATATATATATATAAAAAAATTAGCCGGGCATGGTGGTGCATGCCTGTAGTCCCAGCTACTCGGGAGGCTGAGGCAGTAGGATCACTTAAGCCCAGGAGTTTGAGGTTGCTGTGAACTAGGCTGACGCCACGGCACTCACTCTAGCCTGGGCAACAAGCGAGACTCTGTCTCAAAAAAAAAAAAAAAAAAAAATGGAAAAGTGCTCACAATAAATAGAAAAAAGGACACATTATTTGTATCATGTTATGATGAAATTATATACACACATACACACAGAAAACAATGTAAGGAAACCAACCCAAATATTGTGGATAACAATATCAATAATGGTTAACATTCATTGAAGGCTTACTTTGTGCCAGGAACTGAACTAAAGATTTTGTGTTACCTTATTAAATCTTTACAACTCTATGAAGTACTATCATTATATTTTACTGTGTAGAAACTGAAGCTTACAGGGGTAATTGTTTACTCAAGGTCACACAGTTGAGTAAACAGCAGGACTTGCCTTCAAACTCTTACCTCTAGATGGTGGAATTATGGGTGATGTGTGCTTTCTTCTTTATGTTTTTCCTTAGTTTCTAAATTTTCTACAATGAGTCTAATACTTTTATAATTATTATTATACTTTTATAATAATTACTTTCTTTTTTTTTTTTTTTTGAGACAGAGTCTTACTCTGTTGGCCGGGCTACAGTGCCATGGCATCAGCCTAGCTCACAGCAACCTCAAACTCCTGGGCTCAAGCAATCTATCTGCCTCAGCCTCCCCATAGCTGGGATTACAGGCATGCACCACCATGCCTGGCTAATTTTTTCTATATATTTTTAGTTGGCCAATTAATTTCTTTCTATTTTTAGTAGCGACTTGGGTCTCGCTCTTGCTCAGGCTGGTTTTGAACTCCTGACCTTGAGCGATCATCCTGTCTCAGCCTCCCAGAGTGCTAGGATTACAGGCATGAGCCACCACGCCCAGCCTATAATAATTACTTTTATAATAAAAGAGGAAAGAGATACTAAAGAAATAAAGAATGCGAGCACCTTCCTTCAAATCCCTAGCAATGATTACTTTTAAATCCCTTGGATTATTAAAGCATCCTTCTGTCTGAGTGGCTTCAAAGATCCCTGCTACTAGATCCATAGAACACGTTCCTCCTAACACTCCTGGAGAAAGCAGGCACAATGACCAACATAAACTTGGAGTCAGAGATGTAACTCCCAGAACTGCCACCTCCTTAACCACAGGAGGTTAACTTCCTGGAGCCTCACAGTGCTTTTGAATAAAACGCAGACAAGGATACCTACCGTACAGGGTTAGAGTTATGCCTATGAGATAATGAGATAAGGCTTGTAAAACAGATGTGCAGAAACAGGATAGCTATAATTGCTATGATCTGTCAGTTGCTGACCTCCAGATTACACTTCTCAGAACGTCTGTTTCTCTCAACATGGGGGGAGGGGGCGGAGGTATCGATTCCCTAATTTAGCTAGACATACAAGACCTCCACAGGGAGGTCAATTCCTTATTTAAATTACCAGACTGCTACCTAAACCTTTCCTTCTGAAGTTCTTTTGCCTCCTGTGCACTACACGGGCTGCACACTCACGCTCTGATCCGATCCTCGTGGTACCAGATGTCCTGGATGGAAGCTTTGGCTTTGCCATAACGCAAGCGGGGCCTTCTGAAGACCGGCTCCCTCAGCGGGGGAAAGGCGTCATAAATGTCATACCAGAGGGGCTTCTCTTTCAACACCCCAGCCCGCATCAGATCCCGCGTCCTTAGGGAAGGAACAGAACGAAAGCCAGTCAGTTACAACAGCCTGCCAAAGCCCATGAATCAGTCAAACACACAGCCTGGGACACCAAAGGTTTCATGCAGTCCACATCATAAAACGAGGGAGGAGGGAGAACGAGGGATGCTCCCCCATACAGGGAAGATATTTCTACATCCCAAACCAACCTAACAATGCTCAGAGGTTAAGTCCCTCTATCGTCCCCTTATATGCGTCCCACCCCCGTTCCATCACGGAAAATGCAAGGACTGTCCAGTCTGGCCCATTAAGCTCTCCTCCCTTCCTCTTTCTAGAGACCTCCATTCGGGGTAGAGGCGTGCAATCTATAACGTGAAAGATAAATTCAAGGAGACGTCAAGCATAACCATTCGGAGCCAGGAGAGAGAGCACGAGAGAGGGCCTCGCCCGGCTCAGACACCCGCACCCTACAGAATGCCTCGCCCTGCCCAGGCCCACCCAAGGAAGAGCGTGACCCGCCGAGAACCCCCGCCTGGGGGAGGCCGGCTCAGCCCACCCCTGGCTCCGAGCACGAACCGCGAGAAGACGCTCCCCACGGTTTCCAGTCGGCTGCCTGCCATGGCCAGGGGCTAGAACACAGCGTGACCACCTGCTACCGGAACCGGAAGCGGGAGTAGCAAGCAGAGGGGGCATAAGTTGCTTACCGAGCCGAGGATCGCTACGCTCAAAGCACAGCCCCGCCGAAGAGCGGAGCAGGCAGAAGCAAACGATGAGCCGAACTGGAGCACTCCTGAGCTTCTTGCCAGGTACAGACAGGAGCACTCGATAGCCGAGCCAAAAGGGAGGGAGCGAGCAAAAGCAGGGCAGAAATAATAAATGACCGATCTAGGTAAGGGATTAATTATGGTGGTTCTTTACCCTATCTAGCCCTAGGGAGCCAACTTCTTTCAAGAAGGTTGGGGCCGCGGGGAGCGAATGTGGATGCGGAGAGCGAGGGTGAGGCGCGGCCTACCGAGGGGTGCCAAACCCAGGGAACAGTCAAGGCAGAGATTTGAGGTCACCAGCCCTAGGCCCGGACTGAGTCTAATCTTGATCAGAGTCATAAAGCACGCAGAAGAAAACTGAGGTCCAGGAAGGGACACTTGCCCAGGGTCAGGCTAGATCCTAGACCTCGGCCCTCCACCTCCGGCTGTGTAGCGCTCCCCATTCTGCTCTTTGTCGCCTAAATGCCACCTGCGTCCACATCGACAGGGATTCTGACGGCAACTGGTGTTTCCTCTGCGGAGGCGTCGCTGGCCAGCTCTTGTTAGCAGCTCGAAAAGTGAAAGTGTCTGGAACAAACAGATTCCCAGAAGGAAGCTAAAAACTATAGGGAAA
This sequence comes from Microcebus murinus, assembly GCF_040939455.1. Taxonomy (NCBI): domain Eukaryota; kingdom Metazoa; phylum Chordata; class Mammalia; order Primates; family Cheirogaleidae; genus Microcebus; species Microcebus murinus. The sequence goes on along the minus strand of NC_134121.1, from coordinate 32,394,877 downwards.
GGAACCCCTCAGTGTTAAACTGTAAGAAAAATATAAACTCTGTGTGCACTGCATAGTGTACCCCTTGATTCAGGTAATCATACTTCGGGGGAAATACCCCATAGAAATTAAAGCATAATTTCATGAGATTATTTGTGCAAGGATCATGGTTGCAGCATTATCTATGGTAGCAAAGAGAAAAAAATCCACCAAAGGAGAAATGGCTGGAAAATTATGGTTCATATATTCTATGGAATCCTATGCAGCTATTAAAGTGAATAAGCTAGATCCATATGTGTTTACCTAGATCAATGTTCATGCTTTATGATTAAATGAAAAAGAAAGTTACAGAGAAACGCCTGTAGTGGGATCCCAACCTGTTAGAGAAAACAGGCAAACAAATTACCTGTATATGTGTTTATGTTTGAGGATAGAAACTGCAGAAGCACACAGAGCCATGAACATTGGGTATCTCGAATGAAATTGCAGGGAGAGAAGGGAAAAATTTTCTTCCTTTATATATTCCTGAGAGTTTGACTTGTAAAGAGTTTGTATTCATATTTGAACTTTTAATCCAATGAGTGTTTTGAATCACATACACACAGTGTCTCCCGGGAGCCGGTTATAGCACATGAAATCATCCCAGAGTCCTCCCACTCTAAGAGAGGCTGGTGAGTAGGAGGAAGGGACTGTTTGATGATGAGCAGTTACTACTTTGTGTTATCTCACTGAATCCACATACCTTCCCACAAGGTAACTATTATTATCCTCCTTATAGATGAGAAAGCAAGGCCGCAGGAGGTTAAATAATTTGTCAGAGAGGCAACTGATAGAACCAGACTTCCAGGCCAGCCTGGGCCCCACGATGCTTCCTAAACTATGTCAAAGATGGAGGCTGTTGGGCTCCAGGGTCAGAAAAACTTGCCCCAGAGGCAAGAAATCCAGTGATCTGGGGTCCAAAGCTAAACTGAAGTGGGTTTCACTGATGTCTCAGGACCCTCTGGAACAGAGACAAGAGAGCACAGGTCTGGCCCCTGGGCCAAGTATAGAGGCTCCCAGGCTTGGGGAAGTCTAAAAGACCTTGCTCTGGGGAAAGCAGACATGCTCTCAGCTAAATATAGTCTTCTTAGGCCTCCTAACCACTTTCTAATTCTGTCCAAGCCAGAGCTATCTGCCAGCCCAGATTACAGGCACACTTGTCTTCTCTCACCAGGGCCTGCTCCCCTAGATTAGCACACTCACTGCTGCCAAAGAATTAGAAGGGTGTATTCCAAGATCAGACCAAAGACTCAAACCCTCAATAGGGGAGGAATTGCAAGCCAGGAATTTTCTCTCTAAATCATCTTGGGGTGGTCTCTGCCTCTTCCAGGCCTTTGAAGTTTCCCTTTCCAGCATCATATTTAATGCTTCTGTGACTAAGATAACAATATTTTGGTAAGCAGAGTGGGGGGATCTTGGGGATGTGGGAACGTGGTTGATGGGGAGCCCTCTGAGCCTGCAACAGGAAATGTGTACCCAAGAAGCTTTCATTCATAAAATGGAAGGGAGCTGTTGGGCAGCAGAGGAAAGGCAGAATAGACAATTGAGGCTTTTTTTTTTTTTTTGAGACAGGGTTTCCATCTGTCACCCAGGCTAGAGTGCAGTGGCCTCATCTTAACTCACTGCAACCTTGAACTCCTGGGCTCAAGTAATCCTCCTGCCTCAACCTCCCCAATAGCTGGGACTACAAGTGCACATTACTGTGCCTGGCTAAATTTTCTATTTTTTTTTTTGTAGAGATGGGGTCTCACTCTTGCTTAGGGTGGTCTCAAATTCCTGGCCTCAAGTGATCCTCCCACCTTGGATTCCCAAAGTGCTAGGATTACAGGCATAAGCCACCATGCCCAGCCAAAGCTGTCTTCTTGAGTCGGCACGATGGCATTTCAAGGCTGCAAGGCACTGGGTACTTAAGGCAAGCACTGCACCAGGGACCTCAGTTATCTCCTTCAATTGTTCAACTACCTGCTGCCATAGGTAATGTCCTGACAATCCTACAGGTAAGGAAGTGGAGCTGTGAACTTTCCAAAAGGCCATGTTCCTTCCGCTATGCCTCTCAGCCCCATTTTAGTCCCACTGTGTCACATTGTACATTGCCCACTAATCGCATCACCCTGGGCAAGTTACATAACTTTTCAAACCTCTGTTTCTCCAACTGTTAAAATATGGATGGCAAGGTTAACTACCTTCATGGCTTATTGCAAGAGTAAAGGTGATCATTCATGTAAGGCATTAATCGCAGTACCTGGCACATAGTGAGTGCTTGTGAGCAACAAATCTGCAAGCTATTACAGTATCACTCTTGCTGTTGTGTTGTATAATCCACCAATTGCCACCTGGATTGCAGCATTTTGATGATATTTCATAGATTGTCTTTACTGTCTTATTTTCTTGTTCAATCATCCATTCATTCCACAAGCATTTAAGCACCTACCCAACTATACTGAGTCTCAGGGAATCCCAACTGTCCAGTAGGGTAGACAGAGGGGCAAATACATAAATGGCAGGTTATGTACTGCATGGCTTCTTGGTTGTATTAAGTTTGCTAGGGCTGCCATCACAACACCCACACCACAGACTAGGTGGCTTAAACAACAGAAATGTATTTGCTCACAATTCTGGAGGCTAGAAGTCCAAGATCTAGGTGTCTGTGAGGTTAGTTTCTTCTGAGGCCTCTTGCCTTGCCTTGCAGACAGCACTCTTCTTGTGTCTTCATATGTTCCTCCTCTGTGTGGGAAGGTCTGTGTCTTAATCTCCTTTTCTTATGAGCACACAAGGCATCTTGGATTAGGGTCCACCATAATGACCTCATTTTGATGTAATTACCTCTTCAAAGACCCTACATCCAAATACAGGCACATTCTGCCGTACTGGGGGTTAGGGCGTCAACATAGGAATCCAAGGGAGACACACACAGTTCAGCCCATAACTCTCATTAACACTTGACTGCCAAACTAGAAAAACAATTTTTTTCTTGGGGTCATGGTGTTTTATTACAAAAATAGAATAAAAACTTCAGAAACAAAATGATCCTTTCTGATTTAATAAAAAAAAATTGTTATTTTTTATTGATTTCTGTGTGTGAGTTACATGCAACTTGAAAAATAGTTCATATAGCTCCCAAGGTAAAGAGATGTGTGAGCTATATATGCTTCACAAGGCCTTGCGCTCAAAACTAGCGTGAGTTAAATACAACTCACATGGCAATTAATGTGTTAATGAGTGCTGAGTTGCTCCCGTTTGCCCATGCAGATCCACGCCCACTCTGTGCCATCCCTCATCCTGCCTTGTGCCACAGGGAGCTGACTTCTGTGGACTGCATCCCCCAGCTCCTTCCCCTCTGAGGGGAAGCTCCTTCCCTTCCTCCTGAGCAAACTCGGGCCATGTGGCTACCCTGTCTGCAGGCTAGCAGCACTGGCATCAACCTGGAAGCCTGTCAGAAATGCAGACCCAGGCTCAGACCAGTCGAAGGTCCCCAGGAGGTTCATGCGCACATCAAAGATCAAGGTGCTCTGACTTCCCACACCAGCCCTGAAATGTCCACCTTCAAGGGATCTCATCTTGGGTGGCTTGCAAATCCCCACAGAGTGATTCCAACTGTCCTTTAATTTCAACAATACATTTGAAACATTGGTTCCTTGGCTGCAGTGATACATACCTCCCAGGGAGGGTATGGGCATAAAGTGTTTATTTCCCATCTGCCAGAACTGAATTCTCCTTGGGGCAAGCCCCTGTCTAGTTTAGAGTGGGAAGCCATGTAAAATGGCTTGTAAATTGCTAGGCGGAATTTAATGGTAGGACATTGGTGCTCTTAAGCATGGAGTAATCAGAAATTGTTATCATCATCACTTGTATTTATTGAGCAGTTACCATACACCTGGCACTGTTTTAAGCACTTTGTAAGTATTAACCCACTGATTCTTCACTACGGTCTCTATGCTAGGTGCTATGATTATCCCCATTTTACAGATGGTGAAGCTGAGGCCCAGAGCACTGTAGCATAGGACTATCCATCAGTAAGGCACAGAGGACACCCAGAAGTGGAAATGCCCAGGATGCCCAGTGCATGGTGGGGCAGGGGATTATTTCCATTCAGCCACAGCTCTCGCCATAACAATGTCTCTGGGGAAGGCCTGGAAGGAACTCTTGCCTAGGAGGGAGGGAAAGAGGGCCAGATGTGGGCAGGCAGCGAAGGGAGGGCTGAGATCACAGAATCCTCATTTGTCCTAACTTGGCTTTATTCATCTGTGTTGTTCACTGGAAAACTCTAAGAGCCAGCTAGCTCTGGGCCAAGCACCAGGCCGGGAGTGGAGAAAGAGTCTAGTTCCTGTCCTCAAAGAGGCTGGGTTGGACAGACTCAGAGGAGTAAACCTAGTTACAGCACAAAAGGAGACAGAACAGCTCCAGGAGGAGGGAGCAGGTTGGGGTCACTCACCCAGTCTGGCCAAGTGTGTGCTGGGGGCTGCAAAGCTTTCCCCCTGAACTGACTCTTGACAGGAGGTGGGTGTCTAAAGGAAAGTGCTGGAAAGGCAGTACAGCCCAAGCCCCTGAAGGAAGAGAAAGCACTCTGCCTCCTCTTCTAACACCGCCCTGCCTGCCTTCCACCCTTGTGCTTGGACTTAGTAGACCTACAATTCTTATACTGGCAATTGAATATATTCTATTGTTTTCCCCACTTTTAAACTAACTGCTCCCTGATCCTGGCTTTCTGCCATAGGTGAGTGGCAGTATTCCTGATTTCACTAATATACTGGGATTTTTGCTTATCAAAGCTGTTCCACTTTTAGGGATGCACTTCCTCTTTTTGTCTGACAACCCCATGCACTGCTTATATAAGGGTGCTACATACAAACCTGTGGGCAGAGTGTAGGGAAGCCACAGGGGATGGCCTAGACCCTTCACTCTCCTCCTTCCTCCAGGTCCCCTGCCAATGTTTCCCATTGGTGGTACCAGCTAGAGTCTAGTCTGCTCAGGACTTTCCCAGTTTTAGCACTGAAAGTTCTGCATCTGGGGAAACCAGGAGAGCTGGTCACTGTATCCACAGACCACACTTGGAATAGCAAGGTCATAGCAAGGAGGCTTGTGCTGAATTGGACTGAGCTTCACACCTCCTCAGCCCAGAGTCTCCTTGCCTGATAAAGGATTGTGATTCTTTATTTTCTAGAAAGGACACCCAACTCCAGGCCTCAGCTCTCCAGGCAAGATAGTTGCTGGTTTTGTAGGCCCTGAAATTTATATAATCTTAGTGACTCTTTTAAGAAAAAAGTAAAAATATCTTTGTTTTACAAATTCTACAAAACACATGACCATGTGAACAGAGTAAATTCCCTTCTGTCTGGCCCCAGGCCTAACAGGTGCTGACATCTTCCTTCTGGGAAAATGGTGCTGGGTCTCTCAGTGGCCAGTGTCTGCCACTTCCACAAGATGACCACCAGGTGGCAGTAGATTTACACAGCCCCCTCCAGACCTGCCCCCCCATCTCCAGAAATTTCCAACGCTTCCTCCAGCTGGCACAGCCCGCTAATCCAACAAATTAATCTATGCTGTGATAATGGCCATAAGGAGTTCATGTGATTCTCTCTCAATAGCATATTTGCCATTTAATGGAAATGCTAAGAGATTGTTTTTAAAACCAGATAAAGAATGCTAATGGGGGACTTCCAGTACTCTGTTGAATCATGGATCACTGTGGAGATGTTTTTGAGCAAGTGGGTCCTTTCTGTGTGCCACAAATTGCATCTCTGCAGGAGTCCTGGGTCTTATGACCTGTACCCCACCCCACCCCCACCTCCAACATACAGCCTAGTGTTTAGGTACCAGCTGTGGAGCTCAGCTACCTGGGTTCAAAGCCAGGCACTACCACTTACTGAGGGTAGGTGTAGAGTAAGGACTTTAGCATCTCTATGCCTCAGTTTCCTGATCTGTATGTGAAATGGGAGTAATAATACTGATTGCATATAATTGTTGTGGGGATTAGGTAAAATAATGTATGAAAAACACCCCAGAAGTGTCTGGCACACAATAAGCACTCAATAAAGAGCTACCACTTTCATCATCCCACACTGTGCCTGCCTCTTTTGCTCTTTGCACAAAATTCTCCTGTTTTTCCCTCCAATCCCATCCCCTCCCCCTAACCAGGTGCTTCAAGAGAACAGAGGGAGGGTTGAGACTCCAGCAAGGTAATAACCAGGCCAGTTCCTTCTGGGCATGGCATTTCCCAGACCCATGATCTCCTCTCAAGTTGGGGCTGAGCTGTGGGAACTCAAAAGGATAAGAAGGGGAGGGAGCACCAGCTGGACCAGACTCCAGATATCTTGGCTCAGCATTTTTGCAGAAGATATAAATCTGCGAGTATCATCTTGTGCATACCAGGAGCCCAGCATTTGTAGATAAGCATGGTACATGAGGGTAGATGGCTGGGGCGGTCACTTGGTCCAGCCTGTCCCTGCTCCTGATTCCTATACTCACTCTCAGCCGGGAGTCAGGAGCTCATCATCAAATAGAGGTTTCATCTTCTTCATCTTCTTGTCAGACCTGATAAGCTTTCTTCCTCTTTTTCTCTCTTTGATTACAATCACCTTCAGTCTCATCTATACTAATAAGCAAAATGGTGTATGGTTCTCAAACTTTGCTGTATATTAGAATCACCTGAGATTTCACAATCTGATTCCCAGGCTAAATCCCAAACCAATTAAATCAGAATCTCTCCAGGAATGGGATCCACACATCAGAAATGATTCTAATGTGCAGCAAGTTTGAGAACCAGTGTTCGACAGCAGCATTTCTCAAGCTTGAATGTGCACACGAGGCACCTGAAGAGAGTTTGTTAAAATACACATTCTGATTCAATAGGTCTGGGGCAGAGCTTGAGATTCTGTGTTTCTAACAAGCTCCCAGATAATAACTGAGCCTGCTACTCCACAGACCAAACTTTGAGTAGGAAGGTTGTGGAACTGTGGTGCTCAAACTTGAATATGTATGAGAATCGTCTGGAGGGCTTAAAATGCACATCAGTTTCAGATTCAGTAGAGCTGGAATGAGACCTGATAATTTGCATTTTTAACAAGCACCCAGGTGATGGCGATTCTGCTGATGCTGCTAGTACTTGGAGTACTTTTTGAGCATCAGGGGTGTGGAGGAGGCAATACAAGTTTTGGAGTCAGGCAGCTCTGGGCCCCCTTTTCTGGCTCCATGATGCCCTAGCTCTGTGATCTTGAATAAGTTACTAAACCTCTCTGAACAGTCATTTCATCACCTGTAAGTGGCTGTTATTGGGCAAGATCAATTGGATTAATATGAAACACCTAACAGACTGCCTGGTGTGCTGGTCCTCAAAATTGACTGCAAAATTGAATTGCCTGGGGAGCTTTAAAAAACAACAAAACCGTAATTGTTGACGTGATTGGCCTGGGGTACTGAGCATCAGGATTTTTTAAAAAGCTACTCAAGTAATTCTGTGCAGCCAATACTAGGTACTGGCCTAGCACTGTGGCTCCCAAACTATAGTGTACATCAGAACCACATATTGCTGGGCTGCACCCCCAGACTTTCTGACTCAGTAGGTCTGGGATGGGCCTGGGAATTGGAATTTCTAACAAGTCACCATGCAGTGCTGGGGTTATGTTCCAGAGATTACACTGGTCTGCACTACCAGTAAACACCCTGCAGAGAACCACCCAAGAGGGTCATCTTGGTTTGCTTAATACAGCACAGGCGGAGCATCGTCAGCAGTCCCAGGTATGCCACTTTACAAGCCCACCTGGGTCCGACTGGCGCTGGTGCCAGACCCTGATAGTAGAGGAACCTCTTTGAAGGGAGGGCAGGAGGCACAGGAGTTGTTTGTCAGGATGAGAGGAGCCACTGAGCTCAAAACACAGCATGGGAGGAAGAGGAGCAGCGTCGGGCCAGTGACCCAGGGTCCAGGAACCAGAAGTGTGGTTGTAGGCCACAAGGAGGCCTTTGGCTCAACACAAAGAAGAACCTTTTAACCTTAAGAAGGGTCCTGTCTGGAAACAGCACCAGCTTACTCTGGGCAGCAAATTCTCTGTCCTTGTAGTGGGAGGTAGCCTGATTGAGCTGGGGAGAAGGGGAAGCTAGAGATACACCAACTGGAAGATCTCTGCCGTCCTTTGAAGTCTGAGATGGCCCTCCCTACAGCCTCCACTCCAGCCTTGAACCCAGAAGTTATTTGTTTAAGGAGGAGACCATCTGGAGCTGTCCCAACAGACTGGCTTTCCCCATGGCATTTCCTTTGCCTGGAGACAAGTGGCTTTACTTCCCTGGGGCAAACAGGAAGGTGACAGCGCTGGTGGAAGCCCGCTGGTGGAAGCCCGCTGGTGGAAGCCCGCTGGTGGAAGCCCGCAGGTCAGCAACGTTGTTGCCGCGACAACAGGTGTCATCTTGTGAGGCTAGCAAGAGAGGGCTGAGCCCTTTGGGCCCTAGGTTGGCTGTAGGGTAATGGGGGCGGGCGAGGCAGGTGGCCCGTGGATACAAGGGGCTCAGGAGGGCCAAACCCTGCCCCAGGCAGGGAGGAGGGAGAAGGGAGGAGGGTTCAGCCCACACCGCCCGCCACATCAGAGCACCAAGAGAACACCAAGTCTTTATTACAGGAATTCCTATGAAACAGCTCCAAGAAAAAACCCACACATAGGAGGAAAAAAACAACAAAGCAACACACACAGACGTGGGGCTGGGGCTTCCCCCGCCTTGCGCCCGTTTTGGGCGCGGGAGGGGTCAGGGCCACAGCCCCCTCCTCTGCCCCTCGGGCTCAGACCCCTCTGGAGCTCGGGCTGGCGGCCCGGAGCTCCTTGGGGACCTCTCCCTCCCTCCCGGGACCGCAGGCCTGGCCGCGGAGAACGAGCGCCCGTCCTCGGCAGGCGGCCCGCGCCAGCGTCCCCTGCCCGCGCGCTTCCAAACTTGGTCACGCTCGCGGCGGCGGCGCGGCCCGCCTCCTGCGCCCGCCGCTCTCCGGGGCTGGGGGGCGAGGAGCGATCGCGGTCTCGCCTCCGCTCCGCCCTCACGAACTCGGGGCCACCGAGGCCTCCCAGCATCGGAGCCCACTCCCAGGGCCCAGGCTGCTCCCGCGCTTCCGGCGCCCGCGGCCGCCCAGGCTCCCGCGCGGCCCCGTGGCGAGGGCGGGGCCAGGGAGACGCGGCGGCCCTGCCGGCCTTGGCAGTGGTTGGTGCCGGGTTAGCGTCCGTGGGGTCGGAGTCTCCCTCCTCCTCGCAGCACCTGGCTCTTCGCAAGCGGCACCCGGCGAGCCCTTCTGCCCCAGGCGCACGGCCCCTCCACCTGGCTCTTCCGCCCGCGCCTTCTCACTGGGTCACTCCGAACCGCCGCTGCCACCCTTAGAGGACCGCTTGACTTCCGTCTGTGGGCCTCCACTGTGGCAGGACTCCGGAACTGGCTTTTGTCCCCTGCCAAACTAAAGACCCTGCCTAGCCTGAGTCCTCCAGCTCCGGGGCCCCACCCTCCCCATCCTTGCTGGGGGAGAGGGAGGCTGCCCGACAGAGGGTGCCCAGGCATCTCCCACCCGCACTGTGGGTAGGGGGCGTGCGGAGGGTCGGCACCGGGGAAAGGCCAAGGTGCAGGAGGCTTCGGGGAGGAAGGGCACAAGGTGGCCTGAGGGGGCTGGGGGTGGGGGCTGGTAGAGTCTGCCGCAGGAGAGATGGGGAAGGGCAGGAGGTAGGAGCTCCACCTTCAGACCAGAGCCTCTGGCAGGGTCATCTTGACATTTTTTCCCATACTCCAACTTTTGCATGTTTCCTGGAATTTCTTTTTTTTCAGAAGGGGGGTTGGTTCCCGCATTTCCACTCCTTGCCCATAGAAAAAAGCCTGGCTACACAAGGGGCTCTGATTGGCTGGTGCCTCTAGCCCCAAGTCCGTCCTCTGACAGCAGGATGGCAACTCTGAAGTTCTAAGTCCCAAGGAAAATGGCAGTGGCTGGGCTGGACTGTGGCCGGAAGACCACTAGGCCTCGGTTCTCAAGCACCATCTCTCTGGCTGCAGCTGGGCCCTTCGGCTGGGAGCCAGTGTTGCACTCTGGCTGTCCCCACGGGGTCACATCACCTCCGGAGAGGAGGAGCTGCTGGCACCTGGCAGGGAAAAGGATGGTGAAGTCTTTTTCAGAGGACCCCAGTGGTCTTTCCTGGTCACTGGCTTCTGGAGAGACAGTTTTGGGCAGAAGCTACCAAAGACAGGACCCTTCTCCTTTCTCCGGGGCATCTAGATCAGCCTTGGATCTCTGCCTGCGTCATCTCCCTCATCCAAACCCCTAGAAACGCTCCAACTTGCCGAGCTGCAGGGACTCTGGCAGCTGGAGATGGAGTGGGGGCATGGAATTCTGGGGAGAAGCAGCAGTAGGGGCAGGAGCCTGGCCCATTCTGAGTGTGTGGGAGCTCAGAGGAGCTAGACTTGGGACCTGTAGGGGCAGAAAAGTAAACTGGGGCCAGAACTCGGTAGGCCCCAGACACCAGGCTGAGGAGTTCATAAGACTTCACCCGGAAGACCTGTTCAAAGAGCAGGGAGAAAGGGAACTAAAGTGGTGCTTTCGTGGTGAGGAGCAGAGTAGGGGCAGTGAAGAAACCAGGGCTGTTACTTAGGCGATGGGAGGAGAAATGAAAGAGCAGTCAGAAGCAGACACTGTCTGGCTCTCCGTGAGTTGACATCCAAGGCTGGAAGGACAATTGTGGGTGCAACTGGGGACACAGAGCAGATCTGGAAATAACTGTGATGGAGATTCAGATTGTGGAGCCAACTGCACAGAAGTGTTGCTGGTGCTATAAACGGGGGCTGCGGGCTGCCAGAGAGTGGGGAGTGAGGAGACTGGGAAGAGGGTCAAGGGCAGAGCAACAGGGAGAGCCGGTATTTAGGGAGGGAGAGGAGCAACAGGCTTCCTGGCTTGAGGGAGTGGAGGGAGGGCCATGGGGAAAGAACATGGGCAGGCCTCGGTGGGAAGAGCAGCTGGAGAGTGCAGACTAGCACGGGGCCCTGGAGCTGGTAGGTGACCTCCTTGAGCCAATAGGGGATACTAGGAAGATACTAGGGCCCCCTGATTTTTAAGGGGGGGAGGAGGAGGATGTAAACTTGAGGAAGGAGCTGGAGAGGGAAAAGCTGCAAGTCCTAGGAGAGAATAAATGATGAGCAAGGTTCCCACGCAGGGGGCTTTGGAAAGGACGCGTTTTCCCCAGGGAGGCCAGGAGGAAGAAGGCGGTAGGGAGACGGCAGCAACATGGAGTAGGTGGGGGCGTTTCCCAGGGGCGGGCTCTATTTGGGCACTCCAGGGAAGTGGGGAGTGGGGTGCAGCTCTGTGTGTGGGCAAAGCCTGAGGAGGGTGGAAGGGGCTAGAAGTGCCGGGGAGAGGACTGTGGCAGGGAGGCAGCTGCAGGGGAGTGAGGGCCGGCCGGCTGCCCAGGTGGAGGGGTGCTTGTATTTCCTGGTTTATCTCCCTCCACATGACTTTCCTGAGGGTTTGAAATGGGCCACACTGTCAGCCCAAGAAAGCCTTGTGGATGCTGCCCCCTGGGACCAGACCAGTGGTTGGGGAAGGATGGGCAGGCTGCCTCTTGAGGGGGGGGGCTGGAAGAGGGACAAGTCCTGCAGGAGGTCTTAGCAGTGACAAGTCCTGCAGGAGGCCTTAGCATTCTGTTTCTCCCCTAGAGGGGTGCAGGGGGAGAGAGAAGGAAAAACAACCCGGGGTCCAGGGCTCCAGTCAGAAACAGAGCTCCCTGGAGGACCTGTCTCCTCATCCCTCCTCACCTGGCTGTGGCAGGTCCCAGGCCACCCAACCCAAGCAGGGGGCTGGAGAGAGTTCTGTGTGTGCATGGCTGGATGGAGGCCACCTCTGTATTTCTTAAATTGTCTTCTCACTGTGCTACATGTGTCCTGGACTGTCTTCTCAACTGGGCTGTTAGCTATTCAAGGTCAAAGGTGATTTTTGTTTTCCTGTTCTCAGCACCTGTCACAGGCAGGTATGGTTTATCTTTCATCAAATAAATGAACAAACAGAAGACTAGGTGCCATGCAGAAGCCTGTGTCCCTGCCACGACTATGAGGGGGGAGACCCAGGACCTGTGCTACCCAGCTGTTTCAGCCCAGCACCTCTGCACACCTGAGAAGACACGGGTATGGAGGTGGCAGGGCCTGGCCTTGGCCAGTCCTGGGGCAGCTATGGCTCCAGGCCTTACCTCTTACTGTCCTTCTCGCAGGGCTTCCTCCACCTTGGGGGTCTCCTGCCGCCTTCCCCGGAAGTCTTCATCTGAAAAGCAGAGGGAAGCTGCCTCACCCTGCACCCTGCAGGGCCTTGCTCAGGTAGGTCCCTCACACTGGGCAAGAGAGCTGACCCAACTCTCTCTGCCGCCTTCATTCAGGACACATGCCAGACCCCGGGTGGAGGATGCATGGATCTGGTGAGAGAGGCAGCGGGACCTCCAGGTGCTGGCCTGGCTCCATCACTGAGCTCTGAGACATTGGACAAGTTCTTCCCTCCTCTTTGGGGCTCAGTTTCCTCATCTACAAATGGGACCAGGAAGCTGGACTATCTAGATAACCTCCAAGCCCCTTCTTGTCCTTGTTTCTAGATGTCTCCTGAGCCCCAAAGGGTCCCTCTTACTCTGTGGCATGAGGATTGGGGTTCATTTGTGGGCCTGGCAAGGTCTTCTGGCTCACAAGGCCTTTGGAAGGGACTGGGTGAAAGTAAAAGGCCCACAAACTGCCAGGGAATGGGGAGTGAGACTTCGAAGAGGGAAGTCCTGCCCAGCGCTTGGTTCTCAAGTGAACGCCCTTCCATGTGGGTAAGTCTATCTGCCCCCTTCACACCCAAGAGAATATTCTAGAGACGGTACCTGGCACTTTGTGTTGCAGGTAGAGATCTAGGTGGAGGTGGATCTAGGACCCCCTTTCAAGGGTTGCAGGAAGGGAGAAACAATGTGGACCAAGTGGGGAAGATCCATTTCTTTGGGTCACCTGCCCACTAACCCTTGACATGTCCCCAGGATGGGTGCTCCCTCCCTGACAGGTTGGGTCCACCCGTGAAACACCCAGGACTTCCTCTGGGAGAGTCACCAATCACAGGCAAGTTGCAGCTTAAGTTCCCCTCCTGTCTCACCACAAGCGTGGCCCTCCACGTCGTCCAGGAGATTGGCTGTGGACGCGGCAGCCCCTAGCCTGGCGCGCCGTTCAGGAAAACTGTCCCAGGGATGAGCAGGCACTGCCCTAGTCCTCCCAGTTCCCTGCCCCACCCTCGAAGCCCAGGAGGCAACCCCCACGCCCACCTGACCCCCAGTACTGCCTCTGCTAGCTCCTTGCAGCCAGGCCCTGACACTCCCACCCACGCCCATCTCTGGGGACAGAAGTGACTCTCTCCCTGCTCCCCTTTGGCTGTTAAGCTTCTAATATCCTGGGCCCTGTGCAACAAGCACGGATGGGAGTTCAGGTGAAAACGTGGAAAACCTTATTTCGACTGGAAATAAGGAACTGAACATGAGCAGGCAAGGCCAACGTGCTTGCAATGAGGAGGATCTGTGCACCAGTTCTGCTGGAGAAATCAGGGACAGGTTTGCTGATTTGGGGAGAAGAACCAATATTTCTCCCAAGATGCAGACCAAAAAAAGCAAGAAGTTGTAGGACAACTTCTGAGCCTGCAGAAGGATGACAGGAGCTGTAGCCCGGCACCCTAGGCCTGGGTCTTGGTTGGCACAAGGAGATGGGCAGTGGGCTGGTGGCCTGGCTCATGGGAGGCAGAGGAGGCCACCACCCCTGTAGGAGGTCACAGCCTCGGGGATTCCAGCAGGGGTCTTGCCCAGTGACCCTTGGTTTCCACCTCCCCCACCCAGTGCCAGCTGGAAAGGATACGACTGATGCTTCAACAAGTGTTTCCTCTTTGACTTCCTCATTTTGGTCTTTTCAGAGAAGGCTCGGGCGAGTTCAAACAGCTTCCTCCGGGTGGCTGGGGGCAGAGGGACCTGTGAGTCATTCTCTCAGCAGCCAGAACGCCAGATGGCCTCCCCCCAGGTATAGAGAGGCTGGGGAGGACCAGCCCCCAGCCCCAGGTAGGGGAAGGGGGAAGACCAGGGTGGGAGCCTGGAGAGCTGGAGGTGACAGGAATCACAATCCGTGGATGCCACCCCGGGAGCCAGGCTGCCATCCCAGGTCGGCCTGCAGGGGCAGCACAGGCCACCATGAGCCAGACCTAGGGACAGCCGGCAGCCCAAGATCCGGGTATTCCTTCCCCAGGCGAAACAGACTGCATCGCATCTTGGCTTGCTTTCCCGCTGCCACTGCCTTCCCGCCCCTCCCCCAGCCACCCCCGGAGTTGGTTCTGGGATCTCCATGACTAATCTGAGATTTTCCCTGAAAGGGAGGCTGAAAGGAGGGCAGCCTTGTGCAGGCATGGTTGTGGGGCTGCGTGGTGGGGAGGAAAGGGGGCATTCGGGGCTGGCAGAACTTGGTGGAAAGACGTCCCCCACCCTGAAGGCCTTCCGCCCCCACAGAGCGTGGCTCGGCAAGGGCGTCTGCGCAGAGTGTGAGAGTGCCACAGTCGGGCCGAGGCATGTGCAGCGCATTATTTTTCTGCAGACAGCTGGCTCAAGAGGATTTAAAACTTAATTTGTATCCAGACTCAGCTGCAGAGGGAAGTGAGGCAGGAAGGCTGAGGAAGCCAGCCTGGAATTAAAATGTCACTTCGGTTCACCAAGAGTCGGCCACACTACACATTCTGGGTGGCTCCCCCCTCCCGTGGCCCCTCTCAGAAGAGCAGGAGGGGAAAGGGGGTGTAGGCCGGACTCACACTTTCCCATGTGCTTCAGCTTGTCCCTGAATAAGGCATCTTCAGACACAGCGGGGTTGGAGTCACCAGTTCCTGGAAGGAGGAGACACCGGTGAGGGCCGGCCAGAGAGGAGAGCACCACTCATCTGAGGAGGGGTGCAAAGAGCCGGCTTCTTCCCTGACCCAGGGGGCGTTTGCAACAGGGAGGACACTTGGGGCTCTGGGAGCACTTCTTCCCCTCCGTGGGCCTCAGTTTCCTCCTTTGTAAAAATGGGAACTGTCTCATGGTCTGCTGTGTGAGTGGAGAGCCGGAGGGTCCCCACTGCCCGCTTCTCTGACTAACTCTACAGTTCCAGAAGTCATGTTGGCAGCTTGAAAGCAGCTGCGGTGGGAGGATGTCCACCACGGAGGTCGCCAGCTCTCCCCACACTCAAGAGCAGGCCGTTAAACGTTCATCGGTATGCCTCAGGCCTGCCTGCATCCGACACTCGGGTGACAGGGTGACAGTACAGAGCTGGCATTCACCCGAGGCGAGTCCCTTCTCCTTCCTTCCAGGCTCAGCCTCCTCCATTCCTCCTCCCAGACACAGGGTTTGTGGCTACTTAGTGAGTAGGAATGAGAGTGGGGCTAGTCTTAGAGCCAGAACCCAGCCGGGCCACCCAGGCTCCCAGCTCAGTGAGCACCCACTTGGGTCTCTCACCGCCCATGCTAAAGCTCCTGCTCTCCATCCTGCCACGCGGCTAATCCCCAGTCACCTTGCCTGCTAAGTCCCCTCTGAGTCATTCTGATCCATCTCAGCAGCCCTGGTGTCTCCAGTTAATTCAGGATCAAGGACAAGAGGCTCTGGTTAAAACTCCCAGATGCACATCTGGTGGGGCCTAAGCTGCCAGCCTGTTGCTTATGAATCAGTTCCACAGGATTTTCTCTCCTCGAGCTGGGGTCAACTGAACTCCTGCCCTGCACCCCCTCCACTACACCCTGTAAGGGCTGAGCTCCCCCTGCCCCTGTAAGGTCTGTTCCAGGTGAAAGCTGCTGAGTCTTCCTTTGGGAGGGGGGCAGGCAGCCTGGGTGTGGGGGGCAGGGCGCTGCTGTTTGCACACAGGTGCAGAGTCCAGGTGCCACGTGTGGAACCAGGGACTCCTGGGCCTGGGCCCCAAGTTCCCAGCCCCGCTCAGCCCTCTGGTCCGTGCTTCCCAATAGCACTGCTGCCCCGACCCCAGGTCCTCCTCCAGCCATTAAGACACCTGAGCAGAAGGGCCTGGCCCTCTTTTGAGGCAATACTCGCTTCTCACCACCTTGAACACAAAGCTTGAAATTTCTCTTCCTCCAACACCTAGGGTGGGGCCTAGCGGATGGCAGGTATTCCCCCCTACTGAATGAATGAATGAATGAATGAAGTCTCCCAGGTTAACCCTGCCCTCTTCTCCATGCATTTGCTATGATCAACAAGTATGTCTCTGGCTGTGCTGGTCTGCTCTGCCTGTTTTGGGGACTTATTTCCTGCCAAGACCCTAAGTTCCCCCAGGCAGAGACCAAGCCCTATATGTCTGTAAGTCCTTCCTGTGTCCATTCCCCACCACGGGATGTTGCAAGGTGCAGGGTGCCCTGCTAGCCTGTACTGCAAGCATGGGTTGGGAGTTCAGCCTGCCTGTGCTGGCCAATCGGAGCTGTGGGCTCAGAGACCCCAGCAGCGGCTGGACTGGTAAGAACCCAGTGCTGCTCAGTGGAACAGCCACCTCACTCCACGATGGGTGCAGATGTGGGGGCAGAAGTGGCCCCTCCAGCCTACTGAGGAGGCCAAAGCCCTCACCCTCTATTTCCCTACTCTACCCATAAACTCCAAATATGCAAAGCAATGTTGGGGTGTGAGCCCCCTACACCCTCCAGGCTCCTCTCTCCGGAAGGCAAGGTTACCTGGGACAGGAGAGGGAAAGCTGAAGTCGTTTCCGACAGCCACACTGCTGGACTTGGATTTCTGGGATTCGTATTTCAATCGATCTGGAAAAGAATCATGTTCTTGGGTCAGGGAAGTTAGCTCCTGGGCTCCCAGGGGCAGGCTGGGCTGAGACGCAGGAGGTTGTTGGAGGCTGAAACCCTAGAATTGCACATGAGCACACACAGGCACACAAATATGCGTGTACACGTCGTTTACTGGCTCTCAAAGAACCAGTGATGATAGAAACTACTGCCTGACAGCCACCTGGAATGTTGGAATGTCAGAATTAGGAGGACCCTGAGGGATCATAGAGTCCAAACCCCCTAATTTAAAAGGAAAAGCCCTGAGACCCCCAGCACCTTTGCTGCAGAGCAAGGGCCAGCCTCGAGCCTCCTTGGTTGCAGCCCACGTTCCCCTGCATGACCCGTGCCCCCCCGACCGACACACCACCAGTCACACACACATAAGCCCTGGCCATGTGACTGTCACACGGACAGACCTCCATGGCCTTCCGCTGCCTGCAGCCCAAACACACTCCACCCTGCAGGGAGAGAGAGCAGCCAGGCTAGGGAGCAGGGTCTCCCACCCAAAGAAAATACAAATACCCCCAAAACTCGAGAGCCCCTGCTCTAAGGTCCTCCTCTCAGGGAGTCTTTCCCACTCTGGCACCCATGGACCCCGTCGCTGTGTTCCCAGGGCCCCAGACACATCACGCCTGCCTGTGGCCATGCTCTATTGTCCCCGTCACCCCTTGCCAAGGGGCCCGTGGCTGGCACAGAGCAGAGGTGCGAAGGGAAGGAAAAGACCTAAGAGAGCACATCCTCTTCCTCTGGGTCTTGAGGGAGGAGGGGTAGCTGGTGACCCAGGTCCCTGTGGGCAGAATTCTGGGGCTCCCACCACGGGATGGTGGGAGTTGTGCCTTGGACAGAAAGCACCGGGTACCCTTGGCCTCCAGCTCAGAGCTCTTCCAAGGCCAAGGCCAGCACCAACTCCCTTCTCTAGCCATGGAGAAGCGGCCCCAGCACCGCCCTCCCCAGCCTACCTCTCTCCAGGGCAAGGAGGAAGTCGCGGTTGCGCTGCAGCTCCTTCATGAACTCCTCGTTCTGCAAGAAGAGCGCGATCCTCTCGTCCTCCAGGTACTGCTTCCAGCGGCTCTCCTGGTCTCGGGGCCCAGGCCCGGCCGTGGCAGGCAGGCCTCCCTCTCTGCTCACAGGCTTGGGTCCTCCCGGGTTACCCTGAAGAGGGGAGTGAGCATGTTGAATGCCTACTCACAGGGCACCTGTTGCACAAACATCCACAAACATCTGGTGTACACGTGCCCTTTCCCAGGATCCTCCAGCCCCACCCTCAGGCCCACACCTCCTAATGCACCAGCCAAAATCCCACGGAACAGCTCTCTCTGCTGGGGAAGCAGCAAGGACATAAAAACTATTTCCCTTGCCCACTGTAGACCACCTCTTGGTGGTCTTCGTCTACGCCCTGAATAGTCCTGAAAAGGGATTTGCAAACTGCTCACCAGTGCCCACGTGGAGTCCCAAACTCAGCTCAACCCTCCCTGTACCAGCTGCCTGCAGGCCCAGCCTGTCCCCCCTGCAGGGGCCCCTTGGGGCAGGCCAACGTCTGGGGAGAGGCTGCCTCGGCCCCTTCCCAAGGGAGGGAAGGAGGTACCCTGGCCCTCTGCCACTGGCTGCCGCATGCCCACCTCCCTCCAGCCTGGGGTGCCCCTGCAGGAGAGAGCCGCCCCAGGCTGCCACCTTCCCTGGGCAGAACAGGAAACCTCCTGGCCCAGACGGGAAGTGAGGCTTTCGGTTCAGCGTTCTTTCCCTATAAACCCAGGGCAACAGAAATAGCTCAGCCGCAAATCAGGAAGTGGAACTGGCCAGCACACACTGTGTGGGCAGAGAGAGCTGCTGGACGTGCAGGTGGGAGTGGGAGGTGGGGGCAGCCCCTGGCACCTGTATGCTGTCCAGCTGCTGGGGCAGGATGCGGAGAAAGTCATCAGGGAGGTTGCCCAGCAGTGGTGGGTTCCAGTTCCGATAGCGCCTCTGGCTGGGAGGAGGTCCGGAGCCCAGTGCATCAATCCTGCCGGGTGGGAGGAAGTAGTCAAGCTAAACCCAGGCCTCCTGGGGCAGGAGGACCCCCACACCAGGTCCTCAGGCAGGTGGACCCTGCTCAGAGCTTCCCATGGCCTCCACTGCCTCCAGAGCAGAGGCCCATCACCCTGCCTCCTCACTGGAGACTTCTCCATCAGCTCAGCTAACTCCCAGCCCCGGCAGCAGCGACAGTCACTGCCCTCCCATCACCCACAGCCTTCACAGGTCTCTCAACCCAGAGAGCTCTGCTCATGGTGCTAACGTGGAACGTTGTGGATTTAGACGTGGATGTTTATGAATGCCTCTAAGGACAGCAGGGATCCTGTCCTTTCATTCCTATGTCCCTAGCACTTAGCACAGTGCAGAGTTCACAGCTGCTTGAGTGATAGGTATGGCCCAGATGAACAGATACCCACGGCACCCACAGCGCGGTGCACCTGCACGTAGCTGAGCTGGGGAGGGAGCACAGGTGGACGGATGCCAGGATGTCTAGAGTAAAGTGGATCCGGGCTCCATTTCTGGCTCAGCCACCAGGTGAGACCATCCTGGGTGAGAGTGTGTTCCTCTGGGGCCCAGATTCCTCATCTAGAAACTGCTACCTCCGTGCCAAAGTGCTTGGGAGCTCCTCATGAGGCTGTGTCTTAAACAGGGTTCTGGAAAGGCACATGGTGAGGTGATCGTGGATCCCTTTCTTCCTAGGCCAGGTGCGTGGCAGAGGTCAACAGCTAGGACCCCGGTGGAGAGGGAGGGTGGGGG
This sequence comes from Microcebus murinus, assembly GCF_040939455.1. Lineage (NCBI taxonomy): Eukaryota > Metazoa > Chordata > Mammalia > Primates > Cheirogaleidae > Microcebus > Microcebus murinus. Next base: position 32,375,313 of record NC_134121.1, on the reverse strand, counting down.
AGGTACACGCCCTCCCTGACCCCCAGGCTCCCGCCCTGCCGCCTGCAGGGCAGCCTGGAGCCCCGCCAGGAGCTCCCCACAGCTCCTCGGTAGCCTGCAGCGTGGCAACCGCAGGACACGTGTTCTGCTGAATCAGGGAAATGACACACGGAGGAGGCAGCTCAGGGCCCACGGTGGGGGCCGCGCTCACTCTCGGGCCTGGCTTTGATTTGGTCCCCAGCTCCAGGAATCCCGCCCGCCCCCGCCCGCCCCCTCACTGGAGGGGAGCTTTTCCGGGCTGCCGCTGACTATGGAAATAACTTCTTTTCCTTTTCTATTTTGAGCCGATGGCCGGGCGGGGGAGAGGGGACGGGGCGGGGGCGGCAGCAGACGGGATAACCAGCTGCTCAGCGCATGGCGGGAGCGCAGCGCTGCAGACCAGAGCCAAGGGAACTCCCGCACGACACCCGCTGCTCTGCAGACACGGGGGAAGGAACGGTCTGGGACTCCCAGGCCTAGGCCAGATTTCTTTCTCCATCACTCTGCCACGTTCTGTCACTGCTGGAGGCTTCATTTTTCTCCAAAGGCCTGAGAGGCAGGGGAGAGGATGCCCCAGCTCCCAGAGACTGGCAGACCACCCCCTGCAACAGGGGGGGGGTGGCAGAGGGGGATCCCCGGAGTTGCATTCAGACCCCTCTAGCCACTGAGACACCTAAGGAGGGACGAGGCCCCTGCTCTCAGCTGAGTGTCCCTTGCTGCTGGGCCCCTGGTCCCCCGAGCCGCCCCGGCCCTGGCACCAGTAGGGATGAGGTCAGCCCACAGAGAGAGCCAGACAAGGGCTCTGAGCACAGGCAGCCCAGGCACTCCATTGTGGTCGGAAAGGAATGTCAGAAATGAGATGCCAGGCAAATAAAAAACTTCCAAGGCTGTAATTTCAATGGAAAAACAGCAGGCGGCCTCCGCAGAGGGCTCCCCTGGGGAGAGCTCCCCTGGGTTTCGGAGATTGTGTTTCAGACAGACAGGCTGGGGGAGGGGAAGGAGAAAAAAGGCTGGGGAGGATCTCCAGACCAATCCTCCACCCCTAGACCCCAGAACTAGAACTTCAGGCCCCATCAGAGCCCCAGGTTTACCCACAGAACATCAGACCTGACAGAGAAGGATTTCAGAGGGCTTTCAGGCAGGATTTTTGGTAGACTGGACATGGAGGTCCACATGGGGTCAAGTCCTGTCCCCACGGCACACAGATCACCCAGGCAAAATCTGGGCCCAGGGATCCTGACGTTCCAAGCATGCTCCTCGGGATGGCCTGCCTCTCTGTGCCCCCGCAGGGCAACACCCAAGCTCCCAAACTCTGCCCATCTGCGGGCTCCTGGGCACCCCAGTGACTGGAGGTGGCAGAAGGAGGCCAGACCCACTGCCCCACTCAACTCTGACCTCCCTTGGCAGCCAGAGGGAGATTCCCAAAACACTAACCTGGCTGAGTCACTCTCCAGCCTAAACCCCTTCGGAACTCTCCGCTGGTGTGAAGGCCACAAGGTCCCAGTGGTCTGCTTGCCCCTCCAGCCTCACTCAGCCTTTAGATGCTTTGAGGGATTCCCCAGATGGTCCCTCTTCCCTGCCATGCATGTGCTGTTTCCTTTGCCTGAATGGCTGCTGTCCTCTGTCCCTATCAGACTATTGTCATTGTGGCCCTCAGGTCACAGCTTGGCCATCAGTTCTTCCAGGCAGGCTTCCCCACCCCCGTGTCCATGGCTTCCCAAGACTGATCTCCCTGGGGGGCACAGTGGGGACGAGGCAGTACTGTGTTCACCTCTGCATCACACATGGGGTTTAGCACCTGCACATTTCAGGTGACTTGATAAATGCTGGAAATGAATGTTCTGGACAGAGAGACTGGACGAGGCCCTGGAGGTGGCCTGGGGGTAGACGTGGGCCTAGCAGAGCCATCCTAGGGCAAAGGGACATGTGTGTCTCTTCTGAACACTGGCCTGTGGGGGAAGCCTCGCCGCTGGTCTCCATGTTCAGCATCAGAGCTGAACTCCGAGGCCAGCCAGTGCAGCGGGGACAGGAGGGAGCAGTAAACCACGATGACAGGTCTGTCCACACGTGGCACTGTGCTATGTGCTCAGCATCTCACTCAGTCATAACTGTGCTGAGGTGGAAATTAGTATTCCCATTACAGAGGAGGCAAACAAAGCTCAGAGAGCTTAAGTAATGAGCCAAAGGCCACAGAGCAGAGGCACCTGAAGAATCGGAAGTCAGGCAGCCGCAGGAAGAGGGTGAGGAGAGCAGGCTGCTTCTGTCGGACTCAGCGACTCCAGTTCTCAGTGCCCGCGCTCCCAGCCCAGCTAGCCTTCCATTCCTGAGCCAGGCCCCTGAGCTTTACACAAAGGCAGTGACCTGCCCAAAGTCCACAGAGTCTGAAGAAGGCCTCCTGAGCCCTGGTTTAGTGCTGCGGTCACCTTCCCTCCAAGTGGGCCTCCCATCACTGGGCTGCACTGCCCCTGTCCCCTGGCCCTACCCTACCTGCTTTAGGATGAACACCCAGCCAGAGTAAGAGAGAGGACGTGGCCAGGATACCCTTGTCACGCTTATATTGGGATTCTTAGCCGGGCACAGTGGCATTGCACCTGGACACCCAGCTACTCAGGAGGCTGAGATGGGAGGATGACTTGTGCCCAGAAGTTCAAGTCCATGCTGGGCAACACAGTGAGGCAGAGACACGGTCTCTATAAAGAGTGCATGCGCCACACACACACACACACACACACACACACACACACACAGATTCTCTCTCTTACAGCCTCAGTTTTCCCTTCCAAAAAATAGGCAGAACCACTCTGCCTAACAGAAACTAAACTTTTTTGCAAAAGCATCTCAGAATATTAAAAAGAAATGTCAAAGGGAAATAATTTAGCCCTGGGCTCTGTGACCCATCCAGGGTGCAAGCCCTACCTAGGTGTTACCAGACCCCCCCAGTATAGCCTGCCATCTCCTGGTAGCACGTGTGAGAAAGACCCTGCCTCTGCTCCTGTCCCTGACTCAAAACACCACACTCCCCCCACCCCAGTAGCTTTCTAGGACTCTGTGGGCTCCCTAAGCTGCAATTACAGAGGTTTTTCTCGTTAGGGAGGTGACAGGACACAGCAGGAAAGAGTGATTAGCTTTGAAGTCACAATGAGGTGGATTTGAATTCCAGCTGTTAGTCTTGGGGAAGTCACAAGACCTTTGGAGGCTCAGTTTCCTCATCTGGGCAATGGGGATGGTGACAACAGTGCCCACCTCCGCTTTAAATGTGATGGTGTAGGTAAGGAACCTGCTCAGTTGCTGGCACCTGAGTGTGCTTAGTAAGTGGGAGCTACACCTGTAGGATGACAGCGTTCTCCACCACCACTGCTTGGGCGCTCCCACGACCCCCAGAAGGGAGGATCCACTGGGGCGAGTACCCTGTCCCATCACCTACCCCCCCCCCAGGCCTGAGTCATTCTAAGGAGCAGCAGTTCCAGGACAAAGAGGCAGCACCTCAGCTGTCAGCAGCCCCGATACAAACATGGAGCTCAGAAAAACAAGCATCTCAGAAACCCACAGGTCCCTGTTGGCAACCAGCTTCATTTTAAGCTTCCAAATTATAGTCTCTGAACTGGTAGAAGTTTCCAGGGACCTTGGAGTCTTCTCCCCTGCCTCTAGTTATCAAACTGTCCCCCCAAAAGAGACTTGGCCCCATTGCTTCAAAATCCCCACAACATCCTTAGTCCAAGCATGGCAAACAGCCATTCTTCCATCAATCACTGGTGACTGCGTGGGAGTGCTGTGTTGAGGAGGATGCTGAGGTTCTAGCTGACTCAGCAGGAAGGAGCACAGTGATTGATTAGCAATGTTTGCCACAGGCTTGGGATGGGAAGTGTCAGCAAACATTCCATGTGTTTGTCATTCCTACTCTGGCATCTCCCTTGACTATAAGCTCCTGAAGGCAGAGGCTGAGCCTTATTTACTCTGCGTCCCCTAGGGACCAACCAGCCTAGAATAGGAATTTAGTAAATGTTTGCTTTTGCAATCCTTACCTTTGAAAATTCCTTCTGGTTTCTAGCTAAAATGTTTCTTGCTGCAGTAGAAGCCTATTCTTGGTGGAGCAATACACTGAAGGGTGTATTATTCCTGCTGTGTTTGTACACAACCCCAACCTCTGGTCCCCTTCCCTGCTACCCTGTGCTCTGGGACAAGATGGATTCTCACCGGGGAGGCGGTGTGGGGGGAGCCAGAGGGTAAGGCCGGTCAAACATGTGCATGTGGTAGGCTGGAGGGGAGTACACAGGTGGGGGCTCTTCATCGGAGCTATCAGGTTCCAAAGTCCTTTCCAAGATCTAAATCAGAGACAGCAAAGAAAGACATATTAATAATACTTCCTCAAATTTAAATAACATTCAGACAAACGCAAGTGTGGGCGAGGATGTGTAATGAGGGAAGTCTGTGCCTTGCTGGTGGGCGTGTCACTTGACATAGCCACCACTTTGGCAAACTGTTTGGCCTTCGCTGCTAACGCTAAACACTTGGCTAGCTCTGATTCCAGCATACTTGGAGGACATGAAAGTGCATGTCCCCAAAAGAATGTTCATAGCAGCATTATCCATCCAAGTAAGGTGCAGAGACAGGCAAAACAAACACACAGTGATGGAGGCAGAGCAAGGTGCCCGCTGGTGGGAGGGTGGGGATGGGAAGGGGCGCAGGGGGCTTCCAGGTGCTACCGATGGCATTTCTTCATCTGGTGCAGATACTGTGGCTTGTTACGCTGCGAAACTTTGCTGAGCGGTACACTGTGATTCACGTACTCTCCAATACATGCGCTAGTCTTTGATGATAACATCACTCATACCTTCTCTCAAAGTACTTTCACATATGCTATCTCATCTTAACCTCAAACGACCTGGCATGGTAAGATATGGATCAGTAACCCCATTTTTATAAATGAGGAAACTGAGACCTAGGCCAAGTGATACGGCAAAAGCCACACACTTCTTAGAACTGAGTCTTCAACTTGAACTATAAGGGTGGCTGCCTTCGGGGGCAATGACTACACACCAGGTTGGACTCTCGGGGCAGACAGTGGCAAGGGCAGTGCCCAGGATGGCCACTCTTTCTTGGGGACTCCTCTCTGCAGCCAGGAGCCAGGAAGAGGGACAGGGAGAGGCCACAGGCTGGGCAAAGTCTGGGGTTCCTGCCACGTGGACTGACCTGGACCCTTCTCCAGAGGTACACAGAGGAGGCCGGGGCAGGAGGCAGCTACACATCCGCACCTGGCCTCCTGTTCCCTCCTGTAGCTCTGTTCCCATCTCCTCCAAGACCAAAGAACACGGGAAGGGCTCAGAGGCTGTGAACCGGCCCGAGGCCCCAGACCCGAAGTGAGTTTGCAGAAGCCACTACTAAAGCTGCCTCTGCACGTCTGGGCTGGGCCTGGCTGCACTGGCACTGTCTGCTCTGAGGCCAGCCGTGCCCAGCACACACGGCCTCACAGGGACACGCTGGGGGGTGGGTGGGTGAGCCTGCCCATGTAAGCACTTACGTACACACACGCACACACACACACACACACACGCTGGAATGCTGTGTGCACACATAGCCAGCCCGACCCAAGGAGGCCTCCCACCCTGGAATGCACTAACGTTCTTTCCTTTGAGGCGGGAAGTATTTAAACAGATGCTTTTGCAGGAAAAAAAGAATGTGGCTGCTTGGCGGGCCACTGCTCTGTTTATCCCAAATTTCCACAAGAAGGGAAAAAAAAAAAAAGGGGGAGAACACTGGAGGCTCCACTCCTGTTCACTGGCGAATCTCTGGTGCCTGGCGCAGGACGGTGGCTCGGCAAGCACCTGGTGCCTAAGGAGAACTGGGTGCTGCACCCCCACGCCCACACGCCCTGTTTCCCCCACCCCTTTGCTCTGAGGACCAGGGTTCCAGGCTGGGGCCTTGAGGCCAACAGCGGCCAGCCTCAGTGGCTGCCTGGCGTGGGTGAGGAGGTGAGGAGAGCTCAGTAGGAACTATTCCAGAAGGAAGCTGCCTGGGGTTTCTGCTGAGCACGGCCACTGCAGTCACCACTCAGGGCGGTCAGCCCCGCCCCCACTCCAGGAGGCGCTCTCCTGCTCCTCCAGGCAACCTCCTGGGGCAGCCAGAGCAGGTGTCCCCCAGAGGCTCCCAGAGAGGACTGGGGAACATGGGGAGGCAGGCAGCTGGCCAGGCAGAAGGGCAGATCCCAAGTCCCAGGGAGAGTGACCCCAGCCACCTCCCCTGCTTCTTTCCTCCCACCCCCACCAGCCACAAAGAGCTTGTTCTTCTGGCTCTAAAGGTGCTGAAGTTTCGGGCTCCACAGCCTCCTGGCTTAACTCACTGTGGGTGATGGATGCCTGCCAGGTGCTCCAGGGGGCAGGGGCTAGGCCATTTATCTGCCGGGAGGTATTTCTCTGTGGCAAGGATACCCCTCAGGCCAGCCCCCATCCATCACCCCCGAGAGGGGGCTTTCTCCAGTCAGCAGTTATTGTCCTTCCAGCTGCTGCTCATAAATTTTCCGGAGCACTTTCCGCTGGCTCAGGAGCTGCCTGCCAATGCGCCCAGGCGGAGCTCCAAAGGTGGGGGTTGGGGAAACCGCCAAGGCAGGGGAGGGGTGCGAGAAGAGGCTGGATTTGGAAAGCGAGATTCTTAGAAAAACAGAAGCACGCACACACGCTGCAGGCCTACCTAGGTGTGGTGACGGCTTGCAGGACTCACAGGGCTGTGGGGGCCGTGGACGAAGGAGGAAGCTTTATCTTACCTGCCACACTGTCAGAACAAATGAGATGGAGAAAGGGCCAGCGCTCGCAGAGAACTTTCTTTCCAGCTCACACTTGCAGGATGTACAGTTGACCCTCCAACAACATGGGTTTGAACTACGGGGTCCACTGACACGTGGGTTTTCTTCTGCCTCTGCCACCCCAGCACAGCAAGGCCAAGCCCTCTTCCTCCTCCTCCTCCTCAGCCTACTCAACGTGCAGACGCTGAGGATGAAGACCTTTATGAGGATCCACTTCCACTTAATGACTAGTGAATATGTTTTCTCTCCCTTACGGTTTTCTTAATAACATTTTCTTTTCTTCAGCTTATTTTATTGTATCAATATGGTACTTAATTCATATCACATACAAATTATATGTTAATCAACTGTATGGCTTCTGGCCAACAGGAGGCTATTCATAATTAAGTTTTTAGGGAGTCAAAAGTTATATGCAGATTTTTGGCTGCCAGGAGGGTCAGTGCCCTTAACTCCCTCGTTGTTCAAAGGGTCAACTGCATCTGCAAACACACACATACCCCCTCTCCCTCTCTCTCATCCCTCCTTTCTACAAAGAGGATCTGGGGTTTCCTACACTCCCTCCACTGGCTGATCCAGGCAGACCAAAGGAGAGAAACATAGTCTCCCTCTGTACAAAGACAGCAGCGGTATTTATTCATATTCGACATTCCCTGAGTGCCTCCCATGTGCCTGGACTGTCTTGGGTGCTGCAGGTGACACAGGGATGAGCCAGATGTCTTTGCCCACTGGGCTTCCCCTCCACTGAGAGACAGAAGTCCCAGCAGCAGCCACTAACAGAGGAGAGCAAGGATGCCTGGCCCTGCAGGGTGACTGATTAATGCAGAGTGACTATCTGTAGGGTCCTGTTGAGAAGGGCTCTGAGGCCCTATCTGGGTCTAGGTTTTCTCACTGTAAACGAGGGTAATAATAAGACTGCATGTCACAAAGTTTGTGAGGATTAGGAGACATGATACATCTGAAGCTCTTAAAATGGTGCCTGGCACAGGTTCATCTGTTGGGTTCTTGTCTTGTCCATGGCTGTATGTCACAGATGCCCCTGCAGGCAGAAACCCTGTCAACTGACACTCTATGTGCCTTGCTGAGCCCCGCAGGCTCTGCGGAGACTGGAGAGCCAGTTGTGCACTGAACTCTTGGGTGAGGCTGGGAAGGACCAGCAGATGGGCCTTGATGCCATGTGGCAGTGTGGCGGTCCCCTCTCCCCAGCCACTCCCTGGAGAGACACAGCAGTGAAAGCAGAACCGCTGGGGGATGGCTCACTACCACCCCCATCACTCCGTGGTCAGAGGGATTTAACTGGCAAGTCTCAACTTTCACTCCCCTCCGAGGCTCCCTGTGCTCTCCCGATACAGCCCCCCAGTCTTTTTCTCAGCGAAGGGCCTCATCATCCTCCCTGGTCTCCTCTCACTCCAGGACCCTGACAGTCCCCTATCCAGGCATGTGCCATTTCACCTCTGAGCCTCTGCATGAGCGGTTCCTCTTGCCTGCACATCCTTTCTCTGGCTCCACTCTTCCTTCAGGTCTCAGCTCAGCCATCCCCTCCTCTGGGAAGCCACCCCTCCTCTCTGCTGCTTCCAGGTCTCCCACGGCAGCACTTACCACTCCCGGCTGTCAGTGCCTGACTCTGGCCTCTGGTCCACACTGGCCTGGGAGCTCCAGGAGGACAGAAACATTGTCTGACTTGGCCAAGGTGGACCCTCAGAAGTTCAAGAGACTTCCTTGCAAAATACATACTAGAGGACTCCAGGCCTGGAAGTAGGATTCAGTATGTTGGGGTGGGGCCCAGGCATCTGCATTTTTAACAAGCACCTTGATTCTGATGACCCCTGACTCAGAGGTACCATGCCTGGCACACCGCTGAGTGGGTGCTCAGGGTTTGTTGAATGACTGCATGATTTCTGCCCATAAAAGGCAGCTGGTTGGTGGTACAGTTCCCCAGGGGAAGTAAGGCTGCTTGCTAGTTAGAACTCAGACGGAAATAACCCGGGTCCTCTAAGAGTGCGGTCCCCAGCCCCCAGGCTGCGGACCATACAGGGGGTTCATAGCCTGTTAGGGACTAGGCTGCAGAGCTCTGCCACCCCCACCCCTACCCCCTGTCCTGGAAGCATTGCCTACATGAAACTTAGGAACCCAAGGCTGCACGGCAGGTGAGCCGCGGACGGATGGCGTATTTACCCGGAGTTGGCATCACCGCCTGAGCTCCTCCCCCACCCCCGTCCGGGGAAAAACTGTCTTCCATGAAACCGGTCCTTGGTGCCAAAAAGGTTGGGGACCGCTGCTCTAAAAGGTCCAAACAGGTGGCTGGAGCTGGTAGTGAATTATCCGGGCCGCGCCCCTACCTCCGGGGGAATGCTATCCTCTGAGTCGGAGCTGTCCTCGTAGACGCTGCCGCCACCCCCCTCCAGGTTCATCTGCAGCAGCTGGTCGATGGTGGCGTCCACGGCGCCGCTGTTGGCGCGCAGCACGCACTCGATGATGTCGTAATCCATGTTGGGGAACATGGTCTTGAAGTCGTCCATGGCCTGGTTGAACTCCAGGCGGCGCACCTGGCGGGCCGGCCGGCTGTTGTTGAGCTCCTGCGGGGCTGCGGCCGCGCCGCCCCCGGCCCCGGGCCCGCGCGCCCCGGCCGTGCCGCTCCCGCCGCCGCCGCCGCCGCCGCTGCTGCTCCGACGGAACAGGCTGGTCATTTTGCGCAACCGCTTGGGGAAAATGTTTCCAGCCAGCCGCGAAGCCCGTTGCCCAGGGTCCCTCCACCGTCAGTCGCTTGCTTGCTCCGCCGGCTCGGGAAGCTCACTCCTGCGGCTCCTCCGCCCCCCAGGGCGGCGGGGTGGGAACGGGCTGCTGGGGGCTCCTTGTCAGGACACAACAGGCACGGGGCCCCAGGCAGCCCTCAGGGAGCAATCCTCGCGGGGCGGCGGCATGCGGGCCTGGGCAGTGCTGGGGCTGGACAGCCGGTCACCCACACCACCGGGGCATCCTGGCGCCCGCTCCACGGACGGTCCCACCTGAAACCCAGAAGGACAGAGTCAGGGTAGGGGGCAAATAAACATGCGCTCAGGGTGGCAGCCAAGGGCTATTAAGAAATGAGGGCAGGAGGGGTAACCCCTACCACGCCCAGAGGAGACCTGCTTCTTTCTGCTTCCTCTCCAACTGCAATTAAGCAGCGACACCAGTTAGCAAGGGCTTCCTCTAAGCCATGTTCCATCCTAAGTGCTCTATATGGGCTAACTCATGCAAACACTACGAGTTAGTGGCTAGTATCCCCATTTTACAGATGGAATAACTGAGGCATAGATACTGAGGAAGTGGAAGAGCTGGGATTTGAATCTGGGACATACAGCCCCTGAGCCCCTGGTCTCTACAAGTACTGGAAGGATGGCTGAAGACCTGTTTGGGGCAGGAGCAGCTCTGTACCGATGTCCTGCCTCTCTGGTCTCCAGTCCCATACAGTCCCTGATTCCCTCATCTTCCTACATCACTGCCCCACATTGAGATCCCACAACCAGGGCATCCACCCACTGCAGAGCGCCACTGAATCCTGGGGACAGCAGTGCTGAGAAACAGGAGTCCCCAGTGCCACAAGGAGCTTCCAACCTGAGAGAGGAAACGTGGTTTCCAACCTTCAGGAGCCTCAAGCTCATAGGGCAAGGAGCCCAGTTCCCACTCTTGGAGAACTCCTGTCAGGCCCTAAAACTCAGTCCACTCCCCTGAGAAGCCCCAGCCAGCCCAACAGAGAGAAGCAGAGGGACTCCAGGTCACTGTCAATCCCTGGACTTCATTGTCCTCACCCCAATGGCAGGCTGGCATGTTTTATTTATATCAAAAACACATTTGTTTTTATGGAACACTTAGTGTCCTTACACATTAATAAAAACACCCCAGGCCGGGCACGGTGGCTCATGCCTATAATTCTAGCACACTGGGAGGCCAAGGCAGGAGGATCATTTGAGCTCAGGAGTTCGAGACCAGCCTGAGCAAGAGCGAGGCCCTGTCTCTACAGAAAAAAATAGAAAGAAATTAGCTGGACAGCTAAATATATATATATATATTTATATATATATATATATATATATATATATATATATATATATATATAAATATATATATATTTTTATATATATATGTGCCGGGCATGGTGGCACATGCCTGTAGTCCCAGCTACTCAGGAGGCTGAGGCAGAAGGATCGCTCGAGCCCAGGAGTTTGAGGTTGCTGTGAGCTAGGCTGACGCCACGGCACTCTAGCCCAAGCAACAGAGCGGGACTCAAAAAACAAACAAACAAACAAACACCCCATAAGTTTCTTTTCAAAGATGTCTTGAGAAACCACGTACATCGTAAGTTCTGTTCTTATCCCCACCAAACCCAGTTCCCCAGGCCCCAGTGTCAGCACAGGGTGCGGAGAAAGTGTGTAGACAAGACTGAAAATCAAGCACAATTAGGGACTGAAATCTGCAGCAGAAAACCATCCGGCCCACTCAGAACCAGGCACGCAAACCACTGCCAAGGTTGCATTTCCATTGGTGCAGACAACTGAGCAGAATGTGTCTAAAAACATCTCGTTCTGACTTTCTCATGCTTACTCCAAGTTTTAAAGTAATTTTGTTAATTGTAGAAAAGTAGCAGCTTTATTTTAAGGGACTGTTCCATCAAAGGATACTCTTAAGTTTGATGAAACAGGTGCAAACTTGTTTTCCCTTTTCTAGGATTTGGGGTCACAGTCTTAACAGCTGATATAGAAATATTCCTGTGGGCAAATCAATGTGATCTTCCTCTCCCACCCCTGAGAAAACATGTTCACACTCTACTGTGTCTACATCTAGATATTTTTTCTCTGCATACGCTACCATATGTATGAATTTATTTTGTTTAACACATTGACTGCCACCCTAGAAGAAAAAAATGTTTCCCTTGGGGCCACAGTGTTTTATTATGAAAATAGAATAAAATGTTCAAAAACCAAATGATCCTTTCTAATTTAATGAAAAACAAAATATATTGATTTCTATTCATTTAATCCACATTTTTAGAATTAACTTGTCAATATTAATTGTAACAATAAGAACATCAACAAGTAAGATTTTTAGGAACCAACTGTTTTGCTTCACAAGGTCCCAGGCTTCAAACTAATGTGAGTTAAATACAACTCACGCGGCAGTTAATGTGTTAAATGTGATCAAACCATAAATTCTACTATGCAGCTAGTTTTTTCCACTTAATAATATATTGTGGCCATCTTCCCATGTCAGAACATATAGATCTCCTTCATCATTTTTAGTGCCCGAGTAGTGTTCTGTTGACTGAGTGAAGCATGATTTATCATCCAACTCCCTCTGCCCCATCTCCTCCCAGATGAGCCAGTCAGAGCACAGAGAGGCCAAAGCCATTTCACAAGGAGACACAGAGGGATGGCCTCAAATGATGAGTCCAAGAATCTCGTTATGCGAATGAACACAGGAAGACAGCCAAGTATGACATGGCTTCTCACAGCTGGCTTTAGAAAGCCCGGCCCCCTGCACCCACACCTCCCGCCAACCCCCACATATCAGGTTGGAGGCTCTGCCAAAGTGCCCTCCAACATGGGGCTCCAGCCCAACAGCTGCCTTTGTCCTGGGCTCTGGGGACCTGCCTTGTGGCCTCTAACACAGACATCAGGCCCAGAAGGCCCCAGAAGCCAGTGCCCTGGGCTGTTGTCTGCGGCCATAGTGTCATCACACACAGGGGTCAGTGACTTGTGCTATGGCCCTCTGGAGTAAAGCCACCAACTTCCTTCCTGCTTGTCTGATACTTTAGTAAGAGAGGAGGGACCTGGCTCTCACTTTGTCAAAGCCAGTCCCTTGCAGAAAGATGCCAGGGCCTGGCCCACCCCCAGGGGAGCAGAAAGGAAGATGGCAGGGCCTCTATGTTCCCCATTCACAGCCCTCTGGACAGGTCCCTTGGGCTCTGGGCCTGCGTGTTGAGAAGCACAGTGAGCGTGCCCCGGTTCAGACCCAGGCTGCAATTCTGCTCTGCCACTCCCCAGCTGTGGGACCGGGACAAGTCTCCTCTCCTCTCTGTGGCCCAGTGCCCTCAGCTGTGCACACCCCTTCTGGGGCTTCAGTGGGAGTGAAACAAGATAATCCCCAGCACAGTGCCTGGAACGTGGCTGGCCGCATTCTTGTTGTCACTGCCCAGAGGCTGGTGAGGAGCCAGGGGCAGGGGGTAAACTGGCCACGCTGCCCCCCAGGGTGGGGGGACCCTAGGGGCATCTTCCCCAGCATCTGGATGTTAATCCCTAGGATTCCTTCAGCCCTCTGGAATAAAATACTGATCCTCGCAGCCTAGGGGAGGGCCTGGCTGGCCTGGGCAGCTGGCGAGACCACAGCTCAAGCAGCCTCTTCCCTTCACCCCGGGTGAGAGCCTCGAAACATCTCCAAATCTCCTTTTGCATGGGGGTCATGACAGGTGGAAACCCAGCCCCAAACCCACCCCTCAGCACAGTCGGAGAGACCGAGATCCAAGACTGGGAGGGAGTTGCCCGAGGACACACAGCGAGTAAAGGCAAAGCCTAGACTTTTCCATCAAAGGGCGGTTCTGTGGATGGGGAGAAAGTGGCTCAGAAGCAGGAATGGGAAATGTGGGGAAACCGAATTCGATTTATTGCAATACCATTTCTATAGGACTCTACAAGGACTCGGGGACTCCCCAAAGCCAGGCTGCCTATAATCAGCACCAGGCGGGGCTCTGAGGACCCCGATTCTCAGAGGACTCCTTCCCTCGCCTCCTCGCTAAGCTCAAGGGCAGAGTCTGAGGCCAGGGCTGAGGTGTGGCTAGAGGGGCCAGGCACAGGGAGGACTGTCCTCAGGGTGAGAGCTATCCATGCCAGGCCGCCCTCTGCGACCAGCACGGCTCAAATGAAAAGCAGTTTAAAACATGTGAAAACGTTAAGGCAAGCAGGCGACAGGTTTACGAGCTTGTGCCAGGCGCTTTTGCATTTCATCTTTATTACAGCTCCATGAGATAGGTGTTGACGCCACTTTACGGCTGTGGGAACCGGTTCAGAGAAGTTCGGTAACTTGCCCAAAGTCACACAGCCAGTATGTAGAGAGGCCAGAATTAGGAACCAACTTCCTAAGAGCCAAAAATGCCAATGAAGGCTTGCAGGGCTAAGAGCCAAGGAGCTGGGAAATTCAGCCATGTGTGCCCCAGGTTCAGGACACTGGCATAGCCCAGAGGACAGTTTCAGCAGAGGAAACGTGACCCAGACAGCACGGGGACAGGTCTGTTGGCTCTGCCCCAGAGCTGACTTGTGACCTTCAAGAGACCACACCACCTCTCTGCACCCCAGCCGCTGAGCAATGGCAGGGAAAGACAGGTAGATAACCCCTGACCAGCTTCTGCAAAAGGAAGTGAATCAACTCGCTGAGCCCGTTAGACCTCTCGGAGGCTGACTCAAAAAACTCATGGTTGTGGGTAACCTGGGGACCAGGAAGTAGAAACCCCACACCTGTCCTCCCCTAGGTCCCAGGGAGCCAGGCCCAGAAGGGACCTCCACCCGCCCCCTAAAGGGATCCAGGCCTGGCGGGGGCGGCAAACAGCCAACCTCCACTGCTAGTGTAGGTCCCCAGCCAAGGCCTGAGTCACTCCCCTCCCGGCCTGGCCCAGGGAGGTGGGCAAGCCGCCCCAGTGCGGTTCATCCGGGCTCGTCCAAGGTCATCCCAGCCAGCCTCTTGCCTTAGGAGGGCCTGTCTATCAGGGCCATGGAGGGTCCACACAGGGGATGTGACAGCCGGGGAGCCAGAGTCCTGTGTTCACTTTCTCACCCTAGCAAGGCTGTGCGTGACTTAGGAAAATTATTCCATTTCCACGAGCATTCTCAGAAGTCACAGCATCAGAGAAATACGGGAGCCGGTGTTCAGTACACAGATGGTATCTGAAGCCATGGACTGGGTAAGATCGCTCAGGGAGTGAGGACAGCCTGGGAAAAGGTCCAAGGCCAGTGCCCCAGAGCGTCACCTTGAGTAGGGACCAGAGAGGCAACCCATGCACCTCCGCTCCCCCACTGCTCCCTGACCTTTACACGGCTTTGTCCTGATGAAACAGACCATGTCAGAGGTTGTATATGTAATTGTCACTGACCACCTTCTCCACCAGAATGTGAGCTCCCTGGGGGCAGGGTCTTTGCTGTGTTCACTGTGGCGTCCCTGGTGCCTAAAACTGAGCCTGGCACTGCTGAGAGATCTGTGAAGTGGATAAGGAGGCAAGGAACGGCGGAGGAGCACAACCCCATGGGTCTTCCTCCCTTCCCTTCCTGCTCACCATGATGGGAGCCTTTCCCTTCCACACTCTCATTCACTCCTCACAGCAAACCCACAAGATATATAGGGCATGACTGTCCTGCTTCACAGATGAAGTGACCGAGACCAAGGTAGTCTGGCGACAGGGCTGCAGTCCCATGAGCCTCCTGCCTCCTGGCCTGAGGGCCTCCTCCCTGGCACACCGCGCTGATAACACGATGGTCCCCTTTCCAGGCCAGTGTCAACCCTGGGAGGCAGGAGGCCAAGCCCTCCCAGATCTGGCTGGACCTTCCACCCTGCCCCCAGGACCACCAGGGCCTGGCCCTGGAAGGTGGGGCTTAGGACAGGAAGCCACTGGTGGAGTCATGGGGCTGGGAGCCCAGAGGTCCCAACTGCCAGCTCTTTCCTGCCCACGCCCAGGAGGCCACTCTCCTGGAAGGGGCTGGGACTGCCTCCGACCAGCGCTGTCTCTGCACACCCTGGGCTCGGCTCCCTTCTCTGAAAACGGCCGAGGGGTGGACCCCAGATCTGTGATCTATCTATGATGGCTGTGCTCCCTGCCTGCAGAGGGGACTCGCTTCTTGCCTAAGATCTGGGCCCAGCCCAGCGGCACCGCCAGGCCAGGCCACTAGGTGGTGTCCCAGGGCTCAGGGCAAGGCAGGTCCCAGGGAAAGGGCAGAGTGGCTTCTCTCCCGGAACACAAGAATGTGCCCTGCCCCCACCTCTGGACTGACTAACCGTGACAAGAACCACCCAATCGCCCCAGGGGTCTGAGAACCCAAGACCGCAGAGTTGCAAAATCATTTAGTCCCCAGATGGCACATATGTGACACACGTGCCACTACTGTCTATCCCTGTGGCAGACATCACTAATCCATCCAGGTATTATTGCCCTACAGGACCCACCCAGCCTCAGAGCCCTCTGCGACCCGGCGCTCTGGGCAAGCCACTACCAAGTGATTAAAACTGGCGTGCGAGGCACAACCGGCCTGCCAGCACGCGCATGTCCCGCAAGGGAAGACCAGGCCCACGCTCGCTTTGTCTCATCAGGAATCCAGGCTGCGAGAGCCAGTGGGCCAGAATGAGGTCATGTGACCCTGGGAGGCTTGTGTAACCGTGGCTAAGTCCCGGGAAACCTCAAGTGGGTAATGGCAGTGTTAATGGAGAGGCTGCTGGGCCCCGGGCAGCTGCTTCCCCGGCCAATTGTCACCTCCGAGGCGGCGATGGGGGTGGGGTGCAGGGAAGTCTGCCTGAGCTTCTTGGCTTCAGAGCTAGAGAGGCCCCAAAAGGGGGAGAGAGGAAAGGAGGGGGGAGAAGAGCAAGAGACAGAGGCTCTCAGGGTCTGTGTGTGTCTCTGTGTGTGTGTGTGTGCCTGCATGTGCCCAGCGGGGAGGGGGAGGCAGCCCTGACAGAGACGCCTTGTCCTCCTCCCCTGCACAGCCTTGTTTTCTTCCCAAGCTATTAATGTCGCTGCAGCTTCAAAAGCCGGGTGACCTTTAAATGCTGAGCCTCCTGCTCTTGCCCAAGGCGCGGAAATGGCTTAATGGAAACCTGACCCAGCCGGCCACAGCTAGGCAACAAAGCCAGCCTGGCTCCCCTGCCCGGCAGCCACACCTGTGCCCACCCCCGGCCAGGAAGGGCAAAGAGGACCCTCGGGCGCAGCCACTGGAGAAAAGAGGCTGCTGGACTGGACCTGAGGGGAGGAGGAAGAGGAGGATGAGGGGAAAGACAGACAACTGTCTTGCCTTGCTGTGTGACCTCTGGTCGGCCCCTCTCTTCTCTGGAGACTCCTCTCGCCTTCATCGTCTATAAATCACGAGGTTGATGAAAGGACTCCAGAAGCTCTTTGCTAGGAAGAAGAAGGGCTATAAGAAGCCCTACAACTACCCAGAGAAGCGGGACACCTGGTTTCCAAGCCCACCTGGCAGGACTGCAGGCAGGGGTGAGGCTGAGGGCAGCACCTGCCTTCCCAAGGCTACCATATGCAGCTGTACAGGCTGTGCACTGCACAGTTCCTGCCCCCTATAATTTAGTCAGGTCTGTAAGGCTAAGACATTCCTAAACAAACAAACAAACAAAACCAATTTGTAATCTCTAAAAATCTGGGGGAAAAAATGCTTTTCTTTCCTAATATTTCTCTCTCCTGCCTCAACACTGTGGCCAGGTCTGTAGCCGGTGGGAGATGCGGGGCAGGGACTAGGGGAAGTGGTTGCAAAGGAGGTTAATAAAGTCCTTCTCCAAAGGGCATACTGGCCCGCAGCCTCAGTCCTAGGGACACCATCATTCACGCCCTCTCCGAGGCCCGAATATCGGGCCTGGCTGCCATAAAAGGCTCCGTCAGGAAGCCAACTCTGCCTTCCCGCTGCAAAGATCCAAGATGATACTCCTCAGGCATGAGTAACATGCCATTTGTCTGGTTCATCTTGGCAAGATAATGGCAATAATAGAATAATGACAATAAATAACACTGATTGCTGCTTCCTCACATGCCAGCCACTATTCCAAGTGCCTTATGCATGCTCTTTTCATCCTCTCCAAGGCCCTGTGAGGTACATGTCACTACTGCTATTTCTACTTTGTGGATAGAGAAATGAGGCGCCGGAGAGTTGAGTTCAAGGTCACACAGATAAGTGGCGAAGCTGAAATTTGAACCTAGGAGGTCTGATGCCAGACTCCACACTCCACATCCATCAAGCGCAGAGCCAGGCAAGAACTGGGCAGCTGTGAGTCCGGCTGCATTCTGAAGGGGAAGAGTTGGCCTGGAGAGGCTGGGGGGCCTCGGGAGGTGTAAGGGATGTTGCTCATGTCCGGGAAGCGAGGGAGGAGGAATCTGCAGGTGAAGCCTCATCCAGAGGTTGTTTCCCTACAAAAACCTTTTCCTCACTCCATAAAGTTGTCGAGTTGCCTGAGCAACCAACTGTTTTTCCATCACTACCTGAGCTGGTTGGGGACTATTTCCACAACAATCCCTCTCTCCAACAACAAACACCACCAGCTCAGCCAAGACTCCCAACCCAGGTGCCTGGGAGGAGATCAGACCTCAGTGGCTGAAGGGAGTGCTGCCCCCAACAGCCCTCCCCACCAAGGTGCGGAGGCTCTGGGGAGCCCCACTGGGCTTGCAGGAACCTGCGTGCATACCTGGGACCAAGTGATGTGGCCCAGACTGGAGGAAGGGGGACCCTGGCGGCTGAGGTGCAGGGCCAGGGAAGCTGGGCTGGCTCCAGGCATGAGCTCATACTGGCCCAGGCCCAGCTTCTTGGGAAAGGGGGGCCAGCCGCCCCTCCCTGGGCCTCTCCTACAGGCAGTCAGGCCAAAGGCCCCTCCGCAGGCTGGGGCTGCATGGTCTGGGGCTAAGCTCTGAACTCTAGACAGCATGAGGAAACATCTCTGGGCCCCTGGGACAGGTGGCAGTCAATGACCCACAATTTAGCATCTGAGCACACCCAGGAATCCAGGCCACAGAACCCAAGATTAGGGAGGGGTGTTCAGGATGGGCAGAGGAGGGTCCTGGGAACAGAAGTCCCAACCTCTGCCCTATCCACACATTAACACACACTTTGCTCCCACCGATTCATTTATCCATTTCTACTGAATTTACCTACAGATATGTTTGCATGTGTGCCCAATATATGCATAAGGATGTTCCTTGTAATAGTATAACAGCAGAAGATTGGAAACATTCTAAACATCCACCAATAGGAGGCTGGTGAAATTCTGGTGCATTATCATCATCTTCATATAGATATAGATATAAAATAGAATACTATTGAATAAACAAAAATGAGGCATTTTAATATGTCTCTTTATGCCCAAGACCTAAGAGGACAATGCAAGGCACAAAACGGTGAACACAGTCACTACAGTGCATTATGGAGTGTGTGTGTGTGTGTGTGTGTGTGTGTGGAGAGGGAGACACAGCACTCTGATGCACAAGAAACTGAAAACATAGGTTTGCTCTGGGGATAATTTGGTTATAAGAGACAGGTCAGGGAAACTTTTCCACTGTAAATTCTTGTATACCTTTTAAATTTTGAGTCATGTGCATTTACTAATTAAAAAACAAATAACCTATGAAAAACATTAAAGTAATAGCATTGCCAGTAATTTCATTTATGTTTGCAGGTATATATCATCTACAATGGACATGAGTTACTTTTTAATAATAATATTATAGCAAATAATTATAGCAAATATTATAATAGCAAATATTATATTATTGCTATAATAATATATTATTATGTAATATTATAGCAGTAATATAATATAAATTATATAGCTATAATAAATTATAGCAAATATCTATGAGCACTTGCTAGGTGCATACACTTTCTGTGCACTTAGCGTCCATTATCTCATCAAATTCCCACAGTAGAGCAATTATTATGCCCATTTTACAGATAAAGAAACTAAGGCTCAGAAAGGCTAAATCACTTAAGTAGGGTCACACAGTGACAGAACCAGAATTTGAGCCCCCATGGTCTGTCCCCAGAGTCCATGCTCTTCTTAACCTCCTCTTATATATACTGTCTTTCTAATCAAAACAAAATTTTTAAAAATCCGAATGATGATAGAAAAAAGTCTTAAGAAGAAAGCAAACCGCAGAGCCTCGAAACCCTCTGCAGTCCCGAGAATCCCAATCCCGCCCTTCCTGCTGTGGTCACACGGGCAGGCCCTGGTTAGGGACCACCTTGCGCCCTGCTGTGGACATGGTAGGAGTGACGGCTGCGTGAGCAAGGTGCTGGCTATGCCACAGCTGTTTCAGAGGCAGGGCCATGGTGTGCAGGGCCCGCTGGGGCACAGCAGGGCTGGGGGCTGGCCAGGAAGCTCCTGGTGGAGCGGAAACCACACGCTGGTGTCTGCCGGCGAGTCTGGGGTGAGAGGCCCCAAGCAGAGCGGCAGCAGTGGGGCTTTCGCTCGTATCCTGACCCTGCCGCTCACCGGGTGACCTCTTGTTCCTGTAAGACTGGGACACCTGCGCCTTCTCAGAGGGGGTACTGAGGGGGTCACGGTGGTGGGCACGCACCCCAAGCAGGATGCTCTCAGGCAGGGGCACCTGTTGGTGAAGACTGTCCTGGGCCATTCATGCCCCAAGGCCACACGGTTCTGAGGGAGCCAGGCCTGAGGATATGATCTTGAGTCCAGCCCTGGGGCGGCAAGCATGCCACACAAAGGCCTCCCCTTGGGGCCTCCAGGACTTCAGGTCAGGTGGCCTGGGGGATCCTGACAGAGGAGCAGGGACCTGGGCCAACAGCCCCTCTGCCCTTTCCTGCCCCTACCCTGTCCCCAGCTAAGCTCCCAAGAGGAAGAGAAGTGACTGGAGTATTACCAGGGCCTCTCCCTCCTACTCAGGGGACAGGAAGGGCTCCAGGGCCCTGGGCAGCAGGAGCACGGGCAGAGTGGCCCTCTCAGAAAAGTCTTCTCTGGCAGCTGAGGAATGCAGGCTCCGAGCAGGGGAAGAGGCTAGGGAGGGAGGGGTGGCTGGCCCATGGCCCAGCTTCAAAAGAGCAGGCAGCAGCTGCGGCTTGGGAGGGCCACCCCCCTCAGGCAGCAGGGACACCATCAGAAATTCCACCCTCAGTGAGCAGGCCCCAGCCCAGACAGCAGATGGGATTGTTTAGAGCCACTTACTGCTGGGCCAGCCTCACCCCACAGCCACAGGCCGCTCCCGGCCCAGCCTGTGTCGCGGCAGGGCTCCCCTTCCACAGCCAGCAGCACCCAGGGGCCAGCTGCCTGGCGCCCCCTGCCCACCTGACGCCCTCGCTCATCCACATACCCAAGTGCCCACCCACACGCACTCTGCACTCAGAGTCGCCACGGTTAGGGAGGCAGGAGAAACCTTCTGTTCTCACGTCCAGATGGTGAATGTTGCCATAGGTCACAGAGCTCAGTGGGCACAGCGCTGGGATTTGAACCCAGATCATGAGACTTCCGGGCAATGCTTTCTCCCTGTGCAGCACACACACCAGCACGCTCCAGCACACAGCTCACGCACCTGCGTGTGCTAATGGGCTCCCACTCACTGCCGTGCGCACCAGCTCACTCAGACCCATTCACTCCCATGTGCCACATGCTTGTCCCGGGTCCTCTCAGCCGCCGGACACAGACACCCTCTTCAGGATTTTTCTTGAACCCTCCCATCCACCCCAGGCACTCAATCTGTTCCCCTCTTCCCTCAACTCTGAAGCTGTGTCTTGAAAATTACAGTGACACTCTTCTACACACACACACACACACACACACACACACATACAAATTACACATCAACAGTACTCTCATCCTTCCCGAAGCCCACCCTGCAAGCCACTCCCTTCACTACGCTGATGGCAGGGCAAGAGGAGGTCAAGGATCTCTCTCTTTCTCTCTCTGTCTTCCCCCGTCTGTACCCAGAATGGTTTTTGCAGCGTTGGTGAGGTCAGGCTGACCTGACTTGCCTCAAAACTGTCCAGCACCAGGAAGTGGCACACCCTGGCCAAAGCACCGGCTTCCTGATTGCCTGCATGCCCAGCCCCTGGAAGGGAGTTCAGGCAAGGACCTCAGATCAGCTGGGGCTGGTAGCCCTGGCCCTCAAATCTAACAGAGGAAGGGGACACGAGCTCCTAAGGGTCCCATAACCAGCCTCCTTTGCCTCAGGAGGGCCTTAGTCTTGACTTCTAGAAAATAGAAAGACAGTCCCTGTTCCGTCTGACCACTGAAGTCCTCCAGGGTTGCAAGGATATGGGTGAGGACTGGGGGAATGGGTCAGAGCCAGAGAAAGGCACCATGATTCTGGGTGCAAACCAGGATGACTCCTTTGCAGAAGGAGGTCTCTGCACCCCAGTCCCCCAGGACTGGAAGGATCTGTATGCTTTCTTCAGCTATAGAGCCAGGACCCCTATTCTCAATGAATAGGCAGACATCTGTTACAGAAAGACAGTAAACAGAAACCTGCCCTCACCCACCCCCAGCAGTGACGCACAGAAAAGCTGCCATTACTGAGTGCTAGGCAAAGTGCTTCTCCTGCGTCATGTCATTTAATCCTCATGACAGCATAGGCCTGTAGATTACGACCTTCCACCAGTATCAGGGCCATTCTACAGACAGGCACACTGAATCATGTGTGACCTAGAAGCTGTCCATGACTGCACCACCTCCAAACTAGCCGTGTGCGTCGTCTCCTGACACGCCAGTGCTACGTGCCACGTGTGTCACAGCCTGGGTTTAACCCGCACGCTCTCCTCTCCCGAGCTGACTGCATCTCTGCCTGCTCCCCTCACTGCTACCCATGTGGCTTCAGGAAATGCAAATGTGCTTTTCTGCCAGTCTGAGAAGCAAATGCTTTTTGCACTACAGCATTTATATAGTGATATAAACTGATATTAGCAGTGTACCCCAGAGGGTGGTGGAGACCACCTTCAGACACCCCTGAGGTGTTTGCTAAGAACACAACTTCTCCACCCCATTACAGAATCAGCCTCTCCGGGGCTGTGGCCTGGGAATTTGCATTTTAACAAGCTCCCAGGTCATTCTGATACACAGCGAGGTGTGAGGACCACTCTCTTACAGGGCAATCCTATTTGAAGACCTGGATGTTGGTTTTACCCTTATCATTAACTAGCCAAGTGACCTCAGGCAAATCATTTTGCCTCCTGGGCCTCCAGGTCCCTATGTGGAAAACGGGCAGGTAGGACTAAAAGATCTCCGAAACTCCCTTCACCCCTGACATCCTCTGTGTCTGCTCTGGGTCCCCAGATGATCCACAGGTGTATGAACCGAAGCCCGGACTGGCCGGTCTCTGTAGCAGCTAGGACACACTGCAGGCACTCATTACAAAGAGACCCTGTCTGGCTGATTTAGGGAAACCTGCAAAAATACCCTATCTCTGGCTCTAGGCCCTAAACAAATGGCTTTTGGATTATCCATGCTGCCTCTCTTCTCCCCTGAACATCTATTTTCTTCATTCCAGCCCCAGCCCTGAGCCAACCAGGACTCAGTAAATATTGGGTCTGCACACCTGGGCTTAGTCAACAGTCATCAAACAAAGGCCCTGCCAAGGCACCTCGCAAGCCCAAACTTGCACCCGCTCTGTCTCTCACAGGGAAGCAGCCAGCCCGGGAGGTGTGGATGGTGTGCTCCCTTCCTCCCAGCACAGAATGGGCTGCAAGGTCATCCAGACTGAAGGGAGGTGAGGAAACATCACCGGGAGCAGCCAGCAGCTGTAGGAACCTTCCAGAAGCAGCTAGACATTTCTCTGTCCCTTAGCTTCTTTGATGATCACCATGAAAAAAATGATGTATTCAGCTAGTGCTCAAACATTGCTTGTGGCAAACATACGACTGACTCGTTCTTCATGGCTGTGAATCCTTGACAGTGGAGCTGTGGGATCATCAGCCCCACAGCTGGGACGTGCGAGGTGAGTTCAGGTTCCGGCTACCTTTGCGCGCAGAGAACCCCTGCGCATGCGCAAGACTGCTAACGAGAAAGAACGGCAGGAAAGACAAGAATGAAAACCCAACTCCCATGGCGGGGGCGGGGGGGGGGAACATCTGTGAATCATGCCAGGATCTGCTGATCCCAGTCATTTAAGAACCCCAAGATAGATCGTCCTCTCGCTCTGACCATGCTGACGGCCCAGAATGTTGGTGCTCTACACGTGCACAGCGCTTAGCAGCTTACAGCGCTGCAGGAACAGCCACCAGCCCTTTCCACGGAGCCAGGCTCTAGGCTGGGCACATACTCCACAGCAGATCTACATGGCATCCTCATGACAACCCTGTTTCATAGGAACTGTTATGTTGCAGATGAGGGAATTAAGGCACAGAGGAGTTACATAACTTGCCCCAAGTCTCACAGCCAGGAGTGGCCAGGTCAGGATTCTGCTCCAAAGCTCACACTCCCAACCATGCTGTCACCCCACTTACGTAAAGAACCTCTGCACCAGGCAAGGAGGAAAACTGAGGCACCAGAAGGGCACATGGGGTCAGCCTGGCAATGGCCCCACCTCCAGCCACCTTGGAGCAGGAGAGAGGTGGCTGTGATGAGTGTGCGGATGTTGTGGGCTGGCCGGGTAGCAGGGAGACGGGAAAGAAACAGGGGCACACCAACTCAGAGCTGAGCAGGCCAGCGCCACCACAACCTCCTCTGTCACAGTGGTTCCTAGGCCCAGAGCGGCCCTCACCAGCCTCCACTGCCATTCCCAGCAGGGCCTCGCCCTCCTGGTCTGGGCTTTCTTCAAGCGTGTTTCCATCGCAGCCGCACCAGGCAGCAGGCAGGGTGACTCAGGCCAGGCGAGAGGAAGTGGCCACACTTGAATATCATTAACGTGCAGGGCCGAGCCGAGGGCCTTTGTTCTTGGGCAAGGACTGTGGCATTTCACTTTCAGGAAGGAGCTGGGAGGGTGAGGCAGGCTGAGAATTGCACAACCAAAAGTACAGGCTCAGACAGACAACAGGTCCCCTGTACAGGCCACCTGCAGAAGCACAGGCCAACCCACGGCCCCACACACGGCAGGTCCTCAGAGAGAGGGTGTGGGCTGGCTCACCTCCACTGCTTTTTAAATCAGAGAGGGCTTCCCACAGGGGATAAACTGGGGGATTGGTGGTTAAAATCTTCCAAGTCAGGGAAACCAACCAAAGGAAAGAGGCAGAAAGGTAGGTGACAGAAGGAGAGAAGGGACTCGGGCCAGCCAGACCATGGTGGCAGCCCTGTGTCTGGGAGAGAGGGACAGCTCCCTCTCACCCCAGCTGGGAGGGGGCAGCCCAGCTCCAGGAAGGCTGCCTTCCTGCAGCCCCCCTGCCAAAAGGCAGCATCCCTCCTCCAACCACGCATGTGTCCCATGCCCACCCCGTGTCCCCCAGATGAGGAAACACCCATAACCATCCCCATGAGCACCCCACAGCCCTGGAACCCCGTCTAGGGCAACCTTGCAGGGTCCCACCTCAGCCACCAGGAGTGGTGGGCAAGGCAGTGAAGCTAATCAGTCAATCCTGGAGGAGGGAGGTGAAGCGTGGGGAGGTGAGAAGGAGAGAAGGGAATATGGTCACCGGGGGAGAAAAGTCAGTCAAAAAGGAAACGTCTGTTTCCAAAAACCTAATGCAAACAACAATAATGCAGGCTTTGAGTGAGCCCGTAAGCCCTTGGACCCGGGATTGTCCCTAGATCCCAGGGAGTGGGTTCCAGTCCCCACCCACCTAGCAGGAGTCCTCAAGAGGCTGAGCTTTTACTCTGCTTCCCTCCTGCACCTCATTAGAGCTTAACCTCAGGGCCTCCAAGGCAATTAGGAGAAAGGGGACCCTTGTCCTTTGGCAATCACAAAGTAAACAGCTCTCTAGGGGATCACCCTCCTTTGTGGGGGTCCCTTCATATTCTCAGACACCCTCTGGTCTCATTCCCACCCTCCCTGGCTCTGCGGGGGTGACAGCAGCAGAGGTGACTTGTTTAGGGACGCTGCCAGCTTGTCCCTCCATCTGTGCTTGGGGGTGTGGCAGGGACAGGCCACCCACCAGGTCCAGCTCACCCCCCTCAAACCGGCTCTGTTTGTAAAGGGCTTTTGGGGACAGGAAGCAATAAACAGAGTCAAGCCGCCAAGATGCAGGGGCTGATTATGCAGTTTATGGATTTTCCAGGCCTCTTTGTACTCTCCCACCAGCTGCCCGGGCTCTGTAGAAGAAGGTGCTGGCGAAAGACCGGCTGCTCTCTGGCTTCACAGGGGGCCTTTTGCCAGGCCCAACTGGGTCTTTCCAAGTGTGTGAGGCGACTGCATACCTTGAGGCCACCATGGAGGTGCTCCTAGAGCCCAGCCAGCTGATGGCTACAGGTTCTCTCTCTCTCTCTCTCTCTCACACACACACACACACACACACACACACACACACACACACACACTCCAGTCTGTGGCTTGCCTCTAAGTCACTCCCAGGGAGGCTGACTCGGGTATTCCCAGAGGGGAAGGTGTGCCTGGCTGCTGCCAGCCTGCTCAGGCCAGGTGGGTGGCCTTTTTCACAAGGAAGCTCCCAGCTCAGCTCACTTTGGCTGCCCTGGGTGTGAGAGCAACGTGGGAAAAGCTGAGACCTGTGGGGGAAAGTGGTTCTGGGCCCAAAGGCCACCCCAGGGTGAGGCTCAGTCTGAGTTCCACAAACAGGCTGCCAGCTGGTGAGACATGAGCCTGCGTGTGCAAAGTTGTCAATGCGGAGCGAAAAAGGGGAAACCACCCTCTTGCCTGCGTACCCAGCGAGCAACAGATAACACAGGGTGCAGCCACAGGCAGCTGAGACCTTCAGGTGGAACTACATGAAAAATCCAAGTGGCAGGGCTCTGTGTACACTGTCCCATTTTTGTTAACATGCCTGGATGTGCATGTATGTATCTGGACACACACCAAACCCTGAGCGGCAGTTACCAAAGAGGCAGCTTGCGTGAGAGGGCCTTCTGCTATTTACTTCTTGTACCTCTGCATCCTTTGGTGTTTTTTACAACAAACATGCATTATTTCTGCAATTAAAAATTAAAAATGAAACAAAAGAAAGTGCATCATTGGTAAGAATGTTAAGTGGTATGGCCACAGTGAAAAACCACAGTTGGGTGGTTCCTCCGAAAGTTAAACACAGGGCCAGGCGCGGTGGCTCACGCCTGTAATCCTAGCTCTCTGGGAGGCCGAGGCGGGCGGATTGTTTGAGTTCAGGAGTTCGAAACCAACCTGAGCAAGAGCGAGACCCCGTCTCTGCTATAAATAGAAACAAATTAATTGGCCAACTAATATATACAGAAAAAATTAGCTGGGCATGGTGGCACATGCCTGTAGTCCCAGCTACTCGGGAGGCTGAGGCAGAAGGATCGCTTGAGCCCAGGAGTTTGAGGTTGCTGTGAGCTAGGGTGATGCCACGGCACTCACTCTAGCCTGGGCAACAAAGTGAGACTCTGTCTCCAAAAAAAAAAAAAAAAAGTTAAACACAGAGTAACTGTAAGATCCAGTGATTCTACTCATGAGTATATGCCCAGAAGAACCGGAAACGGGGACTCCAACTGATACTTGTACACCAGCGTTCATAGCAGCATTGCTCACAATAGCCCACTGGTGTCCACCAGCAGATGAATGGATAAAGAAATTGTAGTATGTATGTTTGGGACAACAGAATATTGCTCAGCCACACAAAAGGGATGAAATCCTGATATATGCTACCATGTGGATGAACCTTAAAAACATTACACTCAGTGCAGTAAGCCAGTCACAAAAGGACAAATCCTGTATGATTCCACTTACAGAAAGAACTTAGAACAGGCAAATTCATAGAGACAGAAAGCAGAATAGAGGTTTCCAGGGACTGAGGGGAGGGAGAATGGGGCGTTCTTGTTTAATGGACACAGAGTTCTGTTTGGGAAGATGAACAAGTTCTGGAGATGGATGGTGGTAATGGCTGCACACCGTGAATGTACCATAAACGCCACTGAATTGTGTACTTAAAAATGGTTGAAATAGTAAATTCTATGTTATGTATATTTTGCCACAAGAAGGAAAGAATGAAAGAGAGAAAGAAATGAGAGAAAAAGAGAGAGGGAGGGAGGGAGGGAGGGAGGGAGGGAGGGAGGGAGGGAGGAAGGAAGGAAGGAAGGAAGGAAGGAAGGAAGGAAGGAAGGAAGGAAGGAAGGAAGGAAGGAAGGAAGGAAGGAAGGAAATAAGGCAGGATGAGGCACAGGTTTTGGAGACACTGAGTCACTGGGCAGAAGGGGGAGCACAACTTGGGCTGTTGAGAGACAGGGCAACCAGCACACAGGACGCCCTGGCCTGCACAGAGGGGCTCTGTCCCCATCTGCATGGAGTGGGCTGAGGCACATGACACCCTGTTGGTGAGGACTGTTCAGATGGCCTGTGGAGTGACTCATGCCACAGGGCCGCGGGAGATGGCAGTGCAGGGATACTTTCTGGACATCTGGAACAGCTGGGTTATGATACATTAGGAAACAGCTATTAAAAAGGGTCGGTGTGCTGGAAAATGGAGCGTGCATCAGAGATCCTTGGACAGGACGGGAGGGGAATGAGAGAGACGGGCAGGAAGGCGGGGGCAGTCCAGAGGGAGAGCATAGGCGAGTCTGTCCTAGGGGGGCAGGGCTATAGAGAAATCATCCATTCCACAGACAGGCAGTATGAGCCCAGGTGCTGGGAGATGGGAAAGTGGGCATGGGGGGATAAGAAGACCACCCCATCTGGTAAATACCTCAGTTCCCTCATCCATCTTGCTTAAAAATTTATAAACAAGAAAGAAGTCTGGGAGTAGTGGCTCACACCTGTAATCCTAGCACTTTAGGAGGCTGAGGCCGGAGGATCACTTGAGTCCAAGAGTTCAAGACCAGCCTGGGCAACAGGGCAAGACCCCATCTCTACAGAAAAATAAGAAAAATTAGCTGGGCATGGTGGCAGGTGCCTGTAGTCCCAGCACTTTGGGAGGCTGAGGTAAGAGTTTGAGGTTGCAGTGAGCTGTGATGACACTACTGCATTCCAACCTGGGCCGCAGAGTGAGACCCTATCTCAAAAAAAAAAAAGAAAGAAAGAAAAGAAAAAACAAGTAAGCTACCCTCGAACGGCCCCCAGTCCTGCAGAAGGCCAAAATCCCTGTTATTGCAGCCAAGCTGTTGGAACCAGAAGAGGGACTAAAATGAAAACTGCCAGAGTGGGCTGAACACCCTTGTGTCCGGGCCTTATTTACACCACGTGCCTATAGGCCAGCCACTGGGCATTGACTGACACCTTCTTCCTGAAGGGCAGAAGCACAGAGAAGTTCAGGCACACCCAGGTAGGACACCAGGCTTTGAGGCCAGTGACTGATGAAGACAGATTTCTCAGGGACATGTTTTCCTGAGGTTTTACCCATTTATCTCCAATCATGTAAGGACAAAGAGAAGCTGTGCATGGGGCACATCTGTGGCCAGTGGCAGCTCTGCCTCACCTGAGATAAGGGTATTTAAGTAGTGGACTTTTTATGAAAGGACATCGTATCCAGGAGCTTCCTGAAACATGCGAGGTGGTATTTGTGCGTGTGTGCATGTGTGTGCACACATAAGAAAGAGGAGGTCAGGCAGTTCTGAAAGATCCCAATGTGGCCACTCTGGCCTTCTCAGAGACCCACTTCTTCTAGAACTGTACTGTTCAGCAAGGGAGCCACTAGTCACATGTGGCAATAGAAATTTTAATTTTAATTAATTAAAATTAAATGAAACTTACAATGCAATTCCTCAGTCTTACTATCACATTTCAAGTGCTCAACAGCCACCATGGCTATTGGCCACCAAACTGAAAGGGACATATTTTAGGACATTTCCAGCATCGTGGGAGTTTCTATCAGATAGTGCTATTCTAGGACCTAAAGGGGAGCCCTCCTCCTTATCAGTCTGAAGCCCTGATTGCCTAGAACTGGAAGGGCTTTATTACAATTATCTGGGGGGGACCAAGGACGGTGGACAGCTGGCCCCCAGCAGAGGAGCTGCACATACCTCCTGCAGGCAGAGCTGGGGTGAGCTCTGTGCCCGGCACTGCCCAGTCCTCGGCCTTAACCAGGATCAAAGCTTTGGCTGTTTCCTGTGAAACCTGACACCCCAGGCAGAGAAAAGAGGGAGTCCAGCTGGGAGCCCCAGTTCTGCTTTCAACACTGGCAGGGCTCTGGTCTCAGAGGACCAGATGCAGAAAGGCGCTCCCTGTTTGCCTTGCCAGGAGGAGGGGTATTCTTAGCATCCTTAGGGCTCCTCTGCTGTCCCCTGTCCCGTCTGCTCTCCTGGTGTGCATGTGTGTGGCCCTGGCACCGTCTCCTCGTGTTTCTCAGAGCAATAGGAAGGAGTCAGAGAAAAAGGGCAGCTGAGGCAGGGGTTATGTATATGATGTGTGTGTGGGTGCTGTTTTTTTTATTTTTGTGATAGGGTCTTGCTCTGTCACCCCAGGTAGAATGCAATGGCACAATCATAGCTCACTGCAACCTCAAACTCCTGGGCTCAAGCAATCCTCCTGCCTCAGCCTCCCAAGTATGTGGGACTACAGGTGTGTGCCACCTCACCTGGCTTTTTTTTTCTTTTTTTCTCTACCACATCTGTGGCCAGGGAGAGACAGGGTCTTGCTACGTTGCCCAGGCTGGTCTTGAACTCCTGGCCTCAAGTGATCCTCCCGCCTTGGCCTCCCGAAGTGCTGAGATCACAGCGTAACCCAGCTGTAAATTGTTATTAAAGATAAAAATAGTTTCAAGGAATCTGACGGTCAGGCTAAAGAAATGAGCTGGAAGGGGTTCTAACAATGCAAAGGATCACTGAGTGTTTGGCTCTATGTCTTTGAACTACGCAGTGAAAGAGAAAAAGACTGAGGCCCCTCCCACCCGTGCAATGCACAACACACATGATGATATATGTCCGAGACACCTTCACTGCTAACTTCACCAATCTCCTTAATAATTTCCTCATTTGAGTCAAAGCAGCCTCACTGTCCTCCCTGCAAGTTGTCTCTGCTTGTCCCTAAAAGTCAACCAAAATGAGACGTAAATCTGCAGTTTTTCCAGCAAGCTGAGGACTGGGGGATGGGGGCTGAACAGATACCTGCAAAGTCTGGGCCCAGCGGGGAACAGGGGAGAAGGAAGACACCCCAGGAGAGACCCTGGAAGCCTGGGTTCTAGTCCTGGTTCTGCACATGAATCATGGAGCACCTTCCTTTTCCTTTTAACCTTTTATAAAACAGATAACAGAAAACTACACAAAACACGTGTAAACTTTATGAACTACCATAAGTCAAACACCTTGTTCCTACCCATGTCAAGAAACAAAACTTTGTCAGCTGCTCAAAACCCTCTGCACATGCCACAGGCTGACTTTTGTAGCAATCACTTCCTTGCTTTTCTTTATCGCTCAACTACACATCCCTGGACACGGTAGCTTTGCCCCATTGTTTGTCTTTTAAGTCTATTTTAATCTACAGCTTCCCCCTCCATCCCTTTCTTTCCCTTACAATTTCTGTGCTGAAGAACCCAGCCCATCTGACGGCAGCCCTCCCCACCATCTGAAGTTCACGGAGCAAGTTTCCTTTTCTCTCTGAACCAGAGTTACCTCCCCTGCCCACCTCAGGGGCCTCCTGTGACAATAAAAAGAAACAGTCAGCCCGAAAGCACATAGGGAAATGCTTATAACATTTTGTTAAGCAAAGGACACAGAATGCAAATGGATATATATGGTTATGCTTTCAACTACAGAAAGAAAAAAATGTATAGAAAACAGGGCAAGAAGGAAATATGCCAAGATGTCAGTAGTTGTCCTGGATGGTGGGATTCTGCATGACCCCATTTCTTCCCCCTTTCTTTTGTCTTTCCACAATTAGCATATCATAATGGGATATGCTTTTTTTTTTTTTTTTTGGGGATATGCTTTTTAAAACATTTTACAGCAAAGAGTGTTCTTAAAGTATGGCATGAGATCCAGTGGGTCACTGGGCTTGCCCATCCTCCCTTCATGGCACCCCTGGCTTTGTGCTCTGTTCCTGTGGCCACCGCCCATCCAGCAGGGACCCTCGGCATCCCAGGCCTGCTTCCCTGATGCCTCCAGGCTGGTCTGCCGTGTGCCTCCCACCTTCCCTCCACCGCGCCACCAATGGTAGAACGGGCCAGGCCACTTCCCAGCTCCAGTCTCTCGTGTAAAGATCACATCCCTCCCTCTGCGGTCATCACACTCAGCGAGCATCACAGTCTCCTGGATGGCTGGTTAAGCACACAGTGCGGACCTCCCCCCCAGAGTTATCCCTAGGTGTGGTGCTGGGCCTAAGAATTCTCAGGTGACGTCTGATGCTGCTGATCCAGGGAACACACTTTGAGAACGCGTGATTTGCACCTCTCCTCTGTCTTTCTAAACAAGCCAGGTCCATCTTCCAAGACCTAGCTCAGGTTGCCTTGTCCCAACAGGCAATCTCAGAAAACTCCAGCCAATATCGATCTCTCTCTGCCCTCCCAGCCCACCCCCAGCACTTCAGGGTGGTCTGGAAGAGGCAGGGAGCACTTAGTGGCCATAATGGCAGGCAGTGTAGCACTTGGTCAGCTGCTGTCTTGTGTGGTTGGCTCTTAAGGGACAGACACCTCTTTAGTGACTCCGCATTATGCAGGAGGCATTCCTCAAGTCCCAGGTGAACTGACGGTCTCATTCGCAGGCACCAGTGACATTCACACACAGACTTCTAATGATTCATCTACTGTCAAAACACTGAGCACCTACTGTGTGTCAGCATGCAGGAGACAAAAACCTCTTCTCTTCACAGAGACCCAGAATTGCAATCGCAGGAGGTACGGCAGAAGCCTACAGAAAGCTCTCTGTGAGAAATCCTCCTAACAGCAGAGAAACGGCCCCTCCCCCGGCCCTGGAGACCGCTACACACGCACAACCTAGCCCCAGATGTAGGTGTGGGTGCCTGCCAGCAAGCACACAGTTGTGGTCACATCCTTGTGTGACCATGGTGAGGGTTTGGGCACCAGTTCCAGGCTCCACTGTTCCCCAGCTAAGCCACCCTGGACTCAAGGACAAGATTTATGGGCAGACATTGGTAGGAGAACAGATGTCCAGGCTAGTGGGCCTGGGACCCTTCCGAGGGAGTCAAGAGGATGCTACTTCCTAATTAAAATGTGGTAAATGTCTGAGCAACAGACCATTCCCCGTTTCTTCAAACATCTGGGGTCCAGACACTTAGGCCCTCTGCCCAGCAAGACATTTTGAGCAGGCTGAAAAGACCACAGACCATGACCTTGGACAGCTTTCATTTCTTTGTGCCCCCGTTTTGCTATCTATTAATCTATTAATATTTATATAAAAATAAGTAGTCAAGCCAAAAATGAGATGACAAAGATCCCCTTTGGAAGCATAAAAGGAGAAGAATAAACGTATACAGGCCTCCCCGGCACGGTGGTTCTCTACTAGAGGGTATGTCGGAATCTCTGGGGAGTTTTGTAAAGAAAAGGCCCAGGGACCTCTACTGAATTGGTATCTCCCAAGGTGCACCCAATCCCTGTCCCCCAGGCCTCAAGCAAGTTGGAGAGGCTCCGGGGTGCTCCAGGCTGCTCCCAGTTAAGAGACACGACCCCCTCGAGGTGGGGTGTGTTGGGCAGCAGATCCGCATCTCTGAGGACAGCAGAGAGGGGCAGAGGCTGTGGGGCTGTAGAGCATAGGTAGGGTCCAGAGACCAGCCAGGGAGGAGAAAGAAGGCCAACAGTGAGGTCCCCTTTGTTTTTGCCCCCCACCCCAGAGATTTGGTTCTGGACAGGAAATATCATCTTCCTCATATAAGTCAACAGTCCTCTAGGGACCTGCCACTTCAGACAATGCATGGCCAAGCTCTGGGCCATGCCTCCTTCTGGTCACCACTGGCCACCAGCCCATCCCAGCACACCCTCCTGGTCCTGAGCCCTCACCCTGAGCAACTGCAACTCGTTATTCCAGGATTCAGATTGCAGGCCTCCTCTTCCAGGAAGTCTTCCCACATCAACTTCTCAGCTCATTCACATGCGGCCTTGGCCTGTTAGATCCTCTCTCTCCTCCGCCATCAATACGGCAGCACGAGATATGTGACAGCACAATTGCCACTGTGCCATTCGGTGGCCCCAACAGAAGATGCTCACCTGGGAAGGCAGGATTTTTGGGTCTCATTCAGTTTCTCCGTCCCCAGCACAGATAGGCAAGCAATATGTGTATTTATGCTGATCAGAAGAAAGGCAGGGAGGAAATTTTAAATCAAACAGTTCCACTAGGCACATTTTTCAAAACTTGAGGGAAATTATAGCAAATACTATTATTAGCAAGTCCTATGTTCCAGAGAGAAGACTGAGACACCAGGTAAATACGCCCACATGGTATCTCTGGTTCAAAGGAAAAAAGAGTAAAATCTGGTGAAAAAATAACTACCTCTGAAGTCCTTGTTTTCTGTGGCTTAGGGGTCACAGTGACTCTATAACTTCACCCTTTGGATGAAGCAGAGATCCAGGCCACTGTGCACGAGGCAGGAGCAATTTGTCTCTGCAGAAGGCCTGTCTCAAGGAGGTACCAGGACACTGTTGCATCTATATGGGAGGGCCCGAGACTCGGCAGTCCAAATGGGAGTTCCTGGAGGTCAATTGAGAAACAGGGACAGGATGATGCTACCCAGGGCCTAGGCGTAAAAGGGCTTTTCTTTCCCACGCCCAAGACTCCCAGGGGAGAGAGAAGGGCTGAGAGTCTCCTAGCCTGCTGGTGGGGGACAGCAAAGGGGTGTGGCCCACACCTGCCCCACCTGGCCTCCGTGGGCCCAGGAACAGGCCATCAAGACGATGTCCCACTAGCCCTGGGTGCTTTACTCAAGAAAGGCTGTAAAGAAAAGCAGGAACCCCAAATGGCATAAAAGCAGACAGGAAATAAAATATATTCAGAGTCAACTAGATGTAACTGAAAAAGAACCATATGCCAGGCACTTGGCAAGGTGCATCCCCACAGTCTTTATTTAATTTTCACACCAACCCAGCGAGGCAGCTACTATTCTCCTTGTTTTACCAACAGAAAACTCCGGCATTGTTCTGCTGGAAGAAAAGGCCAGGAGGCAACCCTCAAAAATTGGGCGTGTTTGGCCAAGGCTCAGTAGAGATTTAAGTGTCTTTGAGTAAAGCATTAAGAATACTTGCTCTTTATTTGCTATCTTTCTTAAAGACAGAACAAAATAAAATGGGATTTAGGTTAGACTCCAGAAAAAACTTCTTGACTGTAAAGAAGCATTAGGGAGTTCACGTCCGGCGACAGACCCTGAAAGTTGCAGCTGCCCATTCTGCAGGCAGGAGACTGGACAACTTCACCGTACCCCCATGCCAGCGTACCTAACACACTCGGGTTCCCCTCGGGCAACCTGGCTCCAGCCCCCACGTCATCAAGTGAGGCTTTCAGGCGATGTGAAATCTGAGGGCAAACACTTCCTTTGCTAAATTTAACAAGCAGATGGGTAGAGAGTTCAGATATTAAAATGAAGTCTTTTTTAAACTTGTTAACAAACAGGCAGGGTTTGGATTTTACTGACTGAATCAAAGAGGCTAATGTGACTGTGTTAAAGTTAGCCCATGAATGTGGCGCTGCTGAAAGCCGACTGTTTCAGCGGTTGGATGATGCGGTTCATCAAACTAGCAGGGACAGAGATGACTAGGGACGTGTGCAGGCAACCAGTTCAGGCAGAAAACTGCCACCTCGCCTTAGGAGCCCTGCCCTGCCTGGACGTGCTTGCCCCCAGTTTGCAGCTGAAACGTTGGGCAGAACTCAAGGGCACTAAGCAGGGCCGCTGTTGTCCCCGCTGCGTGGGTCAACCCCTGTGCTCCGGAACACAAGGCTCCCTGATCGGTTGTTAGTAGCTGGGAAGGCAGAACACCCTGGGCCAGAACGGGGAACCGGGGGGCTGTGTGACAAGTACGAGGCTCGGTCTAAAGAGAGGCTCCTGTGCCACACGTCTCCTTTCAGACCAGGCAACTCACTGATTTGATTCAAACACGGAATGTACAATTCACCGCGGAACAATCCTAGGACAAAAACTTTGCAGAGTTTACCCAGATATGGGTTTTCCTTAAGGTAAAAGGAGTCTTGTGGCCAAAGCCCTGTCTTCTCCCGTGTTCAAAACCTCTCCAAGCCCCTCAGGAGAGACCAAGACCCGAAAAGGTTAAAGGCCTTGCCCTGGAGGTCCCACCAAAGACTGGGAGCTGGTGCCAGCGTGCCCCACGCCTACCCGGAGACCCGCCCCAGGGGGCCGCAGCTGCCTCTGAGAATACGGAAGGCCGAGGAGGGCTGAGAGCGCTTATAAATCACTGCACGCCCGCCCTCCCGAAGGCCTCATCGTGCCTGAGGCGTGACCGCTCGGGGCAGGCCAGGTCAGGGCCACACGGCAGGGCCCCGGCTGGAGGGCTGACCAGAGCCCTGAGGGCCACCACAAGGCCTCCTGTCAGTCCCCTCGCCGCCCCCACTTCCCCCTTTGATCCCAAAGAAAAGAAAAATCCCCACTCCTCGCATTGATTCGCCCAAAGCAGAGGCAACACAAAGGCTGCACCTGTTTCCATGGAGACGCGATGGGCGAAGCAAAGGAACAAAACAGTGAGAAACACTAACCCGTCACCACCTTCCGGGCCAGCGTGATCGATGCTGGCGGGCCAAAGCCCCGACAGGAAGACAGCGGAAGGATTAAAGGTAATCAGCGCATCTAGAAGCCAGACGGGGAGAGAGGGGCCAGCAGCCCCCGCCACCCCCAGGCCTACAAACTAGCCCGGGCCCCACTCTTGAGAAAGGTCCTGAACAGAAATCCAGAGTGAGCGATGATTCACGTTACAAAAGGACTCCGTGCTTGACAAAGGGGTTCCTTGAAACAGCAAAATCCCGTGGCGGACTGGAGCATTTGTTCTGTTTCATTATCTGAGGGTGAAGGGGCCAAGGGAGTAGCTTCCAGAGGAAAGTCTGTAAGAAAAGATGACAAAACACGAGGGAGGGTGGGGACAGGGCTCTGTTTATAAAACATCTGCTGGGAGAGGCTCAAAAGAAAACTCAGACTTGGCAGCTTGGAAACAGAAAGGTGAGTGAGGAGGCCAGCTGCACAGGAAGGACGTAGGAACCTGAAAAGCGGAGGAAGCTGGGCAGCAACAGGTGTCCCACGAGGACCCTCGGGTCACCACAGGCCCCGCCAGAGTGCACGGCACCCTTGAAGCCATCAGGGTAACAAGACGTCCCCCAGGGCAAGAGGCCTAAAGTGTCCAGGGGAGGCCAGAGGCAGATGCCAACAGCAGACTCAGCAGGTGGCGGGGGCTCAAGAGCAGTCACAAGAGCCTCCTGGCTTGCTCTCCCGGCTCATCAGATGACACGTCTTAAGCACCTCTTCACACATGACATCCTGGGAAGGGGCCGAGGCCACGCACCAACAAAACCCTGCCCTTGGAGAGTCTCCACCAGGCCTTCACTCCACTGGGCCTTCACTCCACTGGGCGTTTTCCTGACCACAATTCCTGCAGGGAACACAAACCAAGGACAACAACAAGAATATTTACGTAGCGTGCTGCGTGGGTCAGACGCTAAATAGCCATGGTCTCACTGATCCTCTTGATCACCCCACAAGGGAGATACTTTTCTTCTCCCCATTTACCGATGTGGCGACAGGCACAGAGAGGTGAGTAACTTGCCCAAGGTCACGCAGCTAGCAAGTGGCAAAGCCAGGATTCAAACACAGGTCTGCCCAACTTCAGGGCCTGTGAACCAGGCTAAATGCCTGTCACATCAGCCCCATCTAACAGCAACACTGGGGATGAGAGAATGCAAGTGATGCACACTGACGCAGAGGCAGTGACGGACTCTGAAGACCAGCTCTCCTGACCCACCCCACGGCTTTTTTGCCTTGTGATGCCTCCCCCAGGAATGCCAGCTGGCTTTCTTGGTGGGTACATGGACTGCTCTGTGGCCATGAAGTCCCTCCCCTGTGCTGGGCCTCAGTTTACCCGCCTGCAACAAGGGAGTATGAGCCTCCTGCCATCTGCCTGAGAGGAGCCACAAAGAAACATGGCCATGCATCCCAGGTATCGCCAGGGAGCCAGTGGGAGAAGCAGGCTCAGTCCCGGCTCCAGCAAAGACTCCCAAAGATCCATAAGCCCTGGGTGCACAATGTGATGTTCGCAGAACAAAACCCTGGGCA
The DNA here is from genome assembly GCF_040939455.1 of Microcebus murinus. Taxonomy (NCBI): domain Eukaryota; kingdom Metazoa; phylum Chordata; class Mammalia; order Primates; family Cheirogaleidae; genus Microcebus; species Microcebus murinus. The sequence goes on along the minus strand of NC_134121.1, from coordinate 32,337,583 downwards.
GCATCTCCAGGCCTCTAGTTCAACAGTCTTCCCAGCAGGGTGCATGTGGGGAACCCCTGGGCAACACAGGAGTGTTCAGACACAAATGGCTTCCAGGAAATCAATTTCCAAAACCTCTCCTTCCACGTGTACTCCTTCCTAAGACTGATCTGCTAGCTCTCCCTTCTCCATGGCCCTCCTGAACACTTCCCAAAACAAAGGCTCACCCCCAGCCATCTCAGCCTTACCCTGGCGCCCTGCCCTGGGGTGTAAAAGCCACCAAACAAAGAGACAACTGGAGAATTCAGCCCTCCTGGGGGAGGACAGACAAAGAGAGCTTCCTTAAGACACTGAGAAGGGAACTGGACATATTTATCTGTCTTATCTACCCATCTGTTTATTTTAGGATTAGAATTAGGAAGCAAGAAAGCTGACCTCGGGACATCTGTTTAACCTGTTTAATCAATATTTGAATTAAAAAATGAAGTCAGGCTTTTTCTGAAAGAAAGTATGATTTGCCCAGCTGGTCTAATAATAAGATCCAGGTTGGCCAATTAGGAATTACAGCAGACATTTTCCATGACTGCCTGGGCTGAGTGTGCTGTTCTAAGGCTTTGATGGAAATATATATGAAGCAAATATATGACATACAGTAAGCCTGAATACACTTCCCTTAAAGTTATGATAAAAAAAATTTTTTATACGTCAATTTAAAAATGTGTGAGCAGATACAGAGTTTTTCAAAATTCTCTTGACAGGTGTGGGAGTGAAAAAAACTTTGAAGCCTGTTGCTCTCGTTCCCTGGAGCCATGATCAAAGGCTCAGGCTCCCACACTGACAGATCCGCTGGGCCGTGCACACGTTAAGTTCTCAAGAGAAGGCAGCTGCGGTGTATACAGCAGGCAGCAGACCTGGAATCTGGGTGTAAGTTTGTGTCTGCTGTGTGGCTGGAAAGGCTAAGTCACCCAACCTTCCCGAGCCTCAGTTTCCCTGTTAGTGCATGGGGATAATACCATACAAGGCATATTCAAAATCCTGGTGGTGATGATGATGACATTAAATGAATAATGGAACAGTGCACCAGCACAAACAGCCCCAAATAGTACCAACCAGCAAGCGTTTTCTGTTTGGCTTGGGCAACTTTATGGTATTTGTCTCTAGATGATATTAATATTTATTGAGCACTCACTATGCGCCAGGCACTGGACTAAGTGCTTCACAGGCTCCAGCTCGTTTTGTTTTCACAACAACTCTGCAGGGAAGGCACCCTTCTTATTCCCGAGTCACAGGCACTGAGAGCTTACAGACCTGCTTGGCTTGCTCAGCTAGCAATTAAGGGCCCAGTGGGTCTGTTCGATTCCAGAGTCTACACTCTGAAAACTCTCCCTACTCCAAGCGTGGCCTGCGACCAGCAGCATTCACGAATCTGCTGGTCCCTTATTAGCAGCGCAGGATAGCAGGACCTATGCCAAACCTACCCAATCAGAATCTGCATTTTAGCAAAACCTGTAGGGGATGCGTATGCACGTCCCAGTCTGAGAATCATTGCTCTAAACCACCAGCCTGGCTGATTTTCCACCCTGGTTTTATCTTGCTGAACGTAATAGCAGGATTGTTTGCTTTTTCCACGAACATACACACAGCTGGCAATTAAAGCAGGCAAGATGGTTAGGGGTTATAATAGTCCATCGGCAACACGTGTAAAATGCATTTTTGAAAAGGGCTAGGAAGATTCACATCCAAGTGTCGTCGGGTTACGACCTCTGAGGAGTGGGATGGGGGCAGGAGGAATCAAAAGGAGCTTTATATTATTTGAAATTTAAAAAAAATTTTTTCTATTTTTTTATTTTTATTTATTATGAGACGGAGTCTCACTCTGTCACCCTGGTAGAATGCAGTGGCATCAGCCTAGCTCACAGCAACCTCAAACTCCTGGGCTCAAGCAATCCTCTTGCCTCAGCCTCCCAAGTAGCTGGGACTACAGGTGGGTGCCACGCCCAGCTAATGTTTCTATTTTTAGTAGAGCCAGGGTCTCGCTCTTGCTCAGGCTGGTCTGTAACTCCTGCGCTCAAGCAATTCTCCCAACTTGGCGTCTCAGGGTGCTAGGATCACAGGCGCAAGCTACTGCACCCTGCCTGAAATTTTTAATAAACAGAATGCAGTTGTGTGTTGGTTATATAATTTAAAAGGAAAGCATGTTTCAAAATACAAGTGCAGATCACTGGAAATTGATTGTATTTTATGAGCTCCGTCTATCCAAGGCTACTGACAACTTCCAGCCGCAGACCCTGGAAGCCCAAGGCAGGGAATCAACAGGAGGTGTTGATGGAACAAAAGGAGTGCTGTGCTTGGAGCTGGAAGACCCAGATTGAAGTCCAGGCTCTGCCCCTAATGTGCTGTGGGACCTCAAGGCTCATCTGTGGGCCTGTGTTTCCTCTGCTAGAAAATGGGGGTAACTCCACTCCCCCTTTCAGCCCCATAGTGTTGGTGCAGGGATCAAGGATGCAGCCAAATGCATTAAAGACCCTCGTGAGCTGCAAGGTGCTGTACAATGCAAGGGCCAAGCGTTTTCTTAAAAAGAAAAGAGATTTAAATAAAAGCAGTGAACATTCACCCTCACTCACTCCATTCCCTAAACACAGATATTCCATGACTTTATAAGGAAGATGTACAGAGTAACCTGGATTTAGATTCTGTGGGAGCCTCAGGCAGACTTTCAAATCCTTATTCGAACTCAGAAGTTAGGTTTGGCCATGGTTCAAAACAGGAAAAGAAAGGGCTATTTCTCAACGTCTGGCCCATTTTCTCCGTGCTGCCTGCGCCTGGTTTCTCTGCAGGCTCGCAAGTCCTCGGGAGCATCTGTTCCCGGGTTCTGTGTGCTTCCCATCAGGGCACAGTGGCTGCGCCATCCTACAGTAACTGTCCCCAGTGCTGCCTCCCAGCTGCTCTTAGACCAAAAGTCTTGGGTCTGCTGCTCGGCTCACTTCCAGCCACTGCCTCCGGTTCCCATCTTTTATCTTAGAACTCAGATCTGCAGAACTGGAAAGAGCAGCAAGTGTTACCCCTCGCTCACGTGGAGAGTGTGGAGTTTGGGTCTGGATGGATAAAGTGACTTGCTTGAACCTATACAGCTAGCTTAAAACAGATAGAGTTGGGTCAGGCTCTCTGGCCCCAAAGTCCAGCCTCTTTTGTCCGTGCCTTCTCTATGAACTCTGGAAATATCTCCTTTCCTTAAGACCTGTCCATCATTCCTTTGCAACTTGCCTGTCACTGACCTCACCCCTCTGACCCTTCATTCTAGGAGACATGAATCTGAGGACTAAAAGCCACCATATTTTTCCTCAAACTGAACAATCCTAAAACCACATAGTCTGAAAGTATCACTGAAACTGAGCCAGAAAAGAATACCCAGCCAGATTTTCCAAGGAGAACCAGACCCATCTGAACCATTATGAGCTTGGGTTACACTAAAGTAATGGCAAAACAGGCCTCGGGGCAGACGATTCCAGTCCGATTACTTACATGACCTTAGGTGACTGGATTCGCCTTGCTGAGCCTCACTTTTCTCATATGCAAGCCGGGGACAGTACTACCACCTTTCAGGTTTGGAATGCAGATTATAGATAAGGATAAAGCTCTTCATGCATAGGAGGAGCTTAAAAACTATCACCATCATGATCATCGTCATTTGGGACCATTCATCCCAAAGACCAATCCAGCTGCACATTAGAATTACCGAGGGAATTTTTTTTTTTTCTTCTTTTAATACCAGTGCCCAGATCTTACCCTCAGTGAATCTGATTCATCAGTCTGTGGGTGGGGGCTAGGGAATCAGTACGTTTTAGAAAAACTCTCCAGGGGATTCTAATGTGCACCTGTGGCTGAGAACTGGTCTAAATCAGTGCTCCTTGACCTTTAACATGCACACAAACTTCCTAGTGATCTTGCTGAAGTGCAGGTTCTGACTCAGTAGGCTTGGTGTGAGGCCTGAGACCTATGCATTTCCAACTAGCTCCCAGGTGATACCATTGGTCCATGGCCCCAGGAGGAAGGGCACCCAAAACTTGAGATCTTGGGTGGATGGCTGGAAAGACTGTATCATTCTTCTTCCTTGGACAGTCTCAAAGGCCAGCTCTGGCCAGCCAGGCTAGAGTACACTGCTTCCTGGTAGCAGAGAGTCACCCATGTGACCCCAGACAAAGATCCAGAACCAATGGGAACCAATCAAAGTCATTGTCCCCAAATGACTCTCTGGCTTCCTGTTGGCTTTTTGGGTTCTACCAAGAGACTGCAGACAAATGTGCTCACAAAGACGCACTAGCAAATTAATTGTGACGCCACACCCTGCATTCCTGCAGAGTTGCCTTCTCAAGATTGTCCAAGGGAGAAGCCAGAAGGAAAGGGCCCTAGTTACTTTCCCTAGGCTGAGCAGGGGTGTAGGAAAGCATGGCTGGCCTTGGCAGGACGTCCCGGCCATAAGGAGCTGAAACAATAGCAAGTGTGGCCAGCCAAACTCCTGCGATCAGGAGCGGGGTGGGGGAAGCAGGGTGGGCAGACACCTCTGGCTTTGGTGCACTTTGTGACCCTGAACATCAACAAAACAACACTGACTGGGCATCTACTATGTGCTGGGCAATTTTACAGAAACACTTTTGGGCTGGGCGTGGTGGTTTTTGCTTGTAGTCACAGCACTTTGAAAGGCTGAGGTGTGAGGATTGCTAGAGCCCAGGAGTTGGAGGTTGCCGTGAGCTATGATGATGCCACTGCACTCCAGCCTGGGTGACAGAACAAGACCTTGTCTGAAAAAAATTAAAAGATAAAGAAACATTTTCATTTGATCCTCACATCAACTTTGCAAGTCAGGCATCACTGTTTTCATCGTACACATGAAGAAACTGATGCTCAATGGACAAGTGACTTTGGAACTCACACAGGACGGAGCCAGGATTGGAATCCAAGCCTGTCCAATTCTTCCTATTTCTTAATTTTTTCTTTCTTTCTTTTTTTTTTTTTAGAGATAGGAGTCTTGCTATGTTGCTCAGGCTGGTCTCAAACACTTGGGCTCAAGCAATCCTCCCACCTCAGCCTCCTGCGTATCTGGGACCACAGGCACGTGCCACTGTGCCCCCATCCTTCCTACCTCTTTACATTGCCACTCAACACTCTTAAACCTCTCAGTGATCCAGTTTACTCTCCACTGGGGTGGAGAAGAAAGGGAAAAGGGAAAAGTGTATAAAATCAACAGAACTAGAAGTAGCCTTGAGTCTCCAACAAGGGATAATGTGTATTATTATTAACCATTCTCATCATCAGAAGTGTAATTCAGAGATGCTGAGAGAAAAGACTGGTGTCTATCCTGTGTTTAGGGTAGCTAGGCACAGCACCTAGCCCCAGGCAGTTTCCAGGGGGCCGGGCCACTATAGTCCCCAGTTCCTCTGGGAAAGGGTGGGCAACACCTAATGACTCCAGGGTGAAAACCCAAGAGCTTCTGGGGGAGACTCTGGCTGTGGGATAAGCAGGAGCCAAAAACCCAACAGCTGAAGGAGACGGAGCTAGGTCAGGGCAGCGTGTTCCTGGCACCTGGCCCACCGTGCCGGGCGCATGCATAGAAATGACTCAGTCAATGCACTGGGGGCCCCGAGAGCCAACCTGAGGCTGTGCCCCATCGCCCCACCCCTGCATAAGCCACAAGAAGCTTCAGGAAGCGTTAAACGACTTTAAGGACTACGGAGCTGAGGGCTGGAGAGGTCACGTAGGAGCCTCTGTCCCAGCAAGGCCCCAGCCCTGTACCACAGCCAGGTCCCTCCCGCTAGCACCTTGGCAAGCAGGGGCCTTGGCAGAGCCCCTGACTCAGGATTAATATTCCCCCAAGAGAACCTAAACGAAAGCTCCTGACTTGCACACTCCATAAAGTTCAGCGGCTTAAAATAAAGGTGAGCTTGGAGGGGTCAACAATGGTAAGCAGTAGTATGGCCACAGGATGAAACCGCACACAGCCATTTAAAAGAACGTTTTAAAACCACACCATCTCATTAAAAGTGCTCATCATGTAGTGTTACATGAACAAGCTAGACCCAAAAGTACGTAATTAGTAAGATCACGAGTTGTGAAACCTATGCACAATTTTTTAAAAAAAAAAGAACAGAAGGAAACACAACCAAATGTTACCAGCAGCAGATTTAAATGGTCAGAATGATCCTTTTTTACTGGAAACGAAGCATTTTCTAGTTCTTATTTAATGAGCTTGTAAACTACCCAGGGGAAAGAGGAACACATTCTGCCTAAGATCCCTGTGTCTGAGCAGTCAGGATGAAGACCTGCTGGGAGGGTATAAACGCCCCCAGGCAGCCCACAGCAATGACAGGGGACAGGCACAGCTGCAAACCAGAGGCCGTAAGGGCTGTCATGATCACACCTGGACAAGCAAGCCCATGGGATACCCTTCCCCAGGGACTGCAACTCTCCAGGGAACACAACAAAAAGCCTATTAGCCCTTGAAGTGCTCTAACAGAGTTTGGTGAAAGATGCCAAAACGAAACACAGTCCAGCCAGGTGCTCTGCCCCAGGCAAAGAGGCAGAAGACAGCTGCCACTGCAGGGTCCAATGTCCCTCAGAGACCCCCAGCAGATGGGTACTCCTGCCCACACTGCCACCCCCAACACAAGGATATAAAAGAGACAAGCTTCAGCATATGGGGTTCGGGAGGCTCCTGGGAACGCCCGCCCCAGCGAGGGAGAATGGCAGGTCCCTAAGCCATGTGCAAATGTGAAGAAGGAAGGGGTCAAGAGAAGCAGTGGCAGCAGCTGTCTCCAAAAGAGCACTAATTACAGGGGCTGCTGCCTGAGCCAGGGCTGGTGCTGGCAGCAAAGGTGCTCGGGGAGGCAGCCTTCCCCTGCCGCCTGTGCTCTGCAGCCTATGGCTGGCCCAGAGGAGGCGGCGAGGGCTGGTGGTCTGGCTCTCCCAGCTGGGTGGGGTAGCCCCAAGCCCAGCTTGCTGAGAAGTCCTCATGGCAGGGTCAGGGGGCCTGTGCTGGGAGTCCCTTAGTCAATGGGGAGGGGCTAGAGAGTTTGCTTCTCTGGAAATTTTAAAGACCTAAGCATCTGGAACAGCTCAAGGCTGGAATGGAAAAAAGTGACGTCTTAGTCCCTTGAAGCTGGGGAAGGGCAGAGTCAAGTGGAGAGGTGTGAAACGCCAGCTCTCCAGAGGTCCCTCACACCCAGAGGTTCATGGCAAGGAGCTCAAGTTCACCAGCAGCGAAGGTGCCCCTCCCGGATGGCCTCCTACTGCTGGCATTTGTGCTAAGACACCCAGGGAGGACTGAAAAAGGCCCATACTCAGCCAGCCACAGAGGCAGGCTAGCTGGGTCCTCCTGTCCCCGTTCAAGCCCCTTCACTCCCTGAAACAGATGCAATTCCCATCCTAGCCACTGCATCAAAATGTGTATGCTGCAGGGGCAGGGTAAATTTTTTTTAAAAAGATTTTTTTTAATAAATAAATAACTTTTTAACTTACAGATCAGTAAGAAATATATAGGATGGCACTTCATAAAACTATCCCATTCTAAACAAACGGAAGATGTCGTGACAATGTCGTGCATTATAAAGTGAGGGCATTTTGCTTCCCTTTCAGGGCGATATGCAAATTAGGAGCAAAAACAGCCAAGCACATTCTTGTTCTTTTTACACCCCTCACTATACACCATAAGATGGGCTTGGAGGGGCCGCTCAGGAACACAGGAATGGGGCTCAGGCTGGTGCCACGCGGGGCCCCCAGGACCAGAGGGAGAAAGGAAGACACAAAAACCAATGAAGCCGGGGAGAAGTAAGGAGGTTACAACGCAGCATCCCTGGGAAAGAGGCCGGAATGAAAGGGAGGCGCAGCTGGGGGAAACAGGCGGAGAACAGACCCGCATTGTTCCCTGGGACGCCAGTGATGTGCTGGGAGCCAAGGCAGCCGGGCCACTTTGTGCGTTAATGTAATTAAGGGCCCCGTGGGGGCCAATGTTTGGAATCCTTTAACTCCTGGCCATTCTCACAGATTAGCAGAGACACAGCGTGGGGCTGCAACAGAGGGTGGCAGTGGCTTTCGGGGCAGCTCGGCTAAAAGGGGGCAGCAAGGGGCCCGAGGGCTGGGGCATCAGGAGGTGAAGTCCTCATTGGGACCTGAAAGGCACATCCTCCTCCACCTCCTCCTCCCCAGTGTCCCGGGGAGTCCCCCCTACCCAAGCCCTGGCACTGCCCTGACCCCAGTTAACACTCCTGCTAATTGCCGGGGATGCAGAAAGTCCAAAAGCCCTAGGAGCAAAAAAGCCAGAGTTAATTAAGGCAAGAAAAAAAAGTCTGCTTCTCTGCTCTTCACGGAGGCTTCCCTCCTGCCCACACCCTCTAGGCTGGGGCTTCTAGTTTCAGGGAAGCTCCCAAGGCAGGGCTCTCAGTGCCTGGAGCCAAAACCAACAATGGCACAGGGAAATTACTGCACAGGAGCAGCTGGGTCTGAAGGGCTCCTAGGAACCTTGCTGCAAAGCTCCCGACCACCCGACTTTCCCAGAGGTACGCCAAGGGGTCTGGCCCCACCTGCCCAGAGACAGCCTCACGTTCACCCAAAGTTTAACTGCCTGTTGCTCTGTGATAAAGGCAGCCAACAAACCAACAAGCAGTAGAGGAAGGATTCAAACCCTAGCACCCTGACTCCAAAGCCTGTGCATTTAACCCCTATTCTACCCTAGGGCCACCCAGACACTCACTGGGCAGTAGAAACAAGCCTCATGGAGCTTACACCTTGGCACCAGGTTCTCAGCCAAGGGTCCCTGTGGTTTCTGTGAGGTCCACAGACCCACTAGAAATCAAATGCACAATTTAGTGTTCATGTGTGCATGCACTTTGCAGGGTGGAGAGGGATGTCAAAGTTCTCTTTAGATGATCAAAGGCGCCCTGGACCATAAAAAAGGGTAATGCCTCCTTACATTGACTCTAGAACATAGATCTTCTGACTTGAGTCCTATGCTTCTCACTTTACCTCCTTGCTCTCAAGAAATAGCCAAGAGGGCAGCCTGAATTTCTCCAGAAAGGAAGGATATACTGGCAGTTTAAGAATTAAAGGGAACCTGGCACTGAAAATGCACCCAGCTTGCTTGGGAGACAGTAGCCAAGATATACACTGGGGGATGGGAGGGAAAGGGTTAACAGGTCTTGTGGGATTAAAGGATTTCCTACACAGTGTTTATTACCTCTTTCCATCACTTAGAAACAAGTTCCAACACTGTCCCAATTCTGATCCTGGGTTTTGCTTGGATCCACATTGAGAAAAATCCATTAGCAGCAACTCCAAATTATCAGAAATTAGCCGGGGGAAGAAAGTTTCCATTCCAAACTAATTTGCTACAGTTTTAAAGGCCATGGTCTGTCTAAAAACAAGGCTGTCCCTTAACAGAGGCCATTGTCTTCGCTTCCAGATGCTCCAAAACAGCAAACAATAACAGTGATGTGGCTGCCAACATTTGACACCCAGTATTATCATGCCCAAATTCTGTGTGCTGGGCTCTGTGCTTCACCCACATTTATCTCATTTCGCCCTCACCCGAACTCTAAGAGGCAGAAGCATTATTATCTCCAATTTAGAGATGGCAAAATTAAGGCTCAGAGAGGTTAAACAGCTGCCCAAGAACATACAGCAAGTAACTGACACCGCCAGGATTCAAACCTGAATCTATCTGACCCTAAAGACATGGCTCTAGATCGGGGCCACTAAAAGTATGTCCACGGATCACCTGTTACTTGTGGGTCCTTGACAAGATAAGTACAGAAAAAGAAAGCAAGAAAGGATTTAACGTTTCTAGTAATTTGGCACTAGCACAACATCCAAGCATGTGATCTGTGAACTTGCCTCTTTGAACAAACAGGGTAGAGCCCAGTTCGGATGTTCTCAGACTTGCACAGACAGGTCATGCTCACTGGTCCCTAAACAAATGAAGAAAAACAAGTTGCCCTTCACCTCAGATCGTTTGAGAAGCACTGTTTTAAAGCACTGCAAAGGCCGGGCATTTAAGACGCTCAAACGAGGTCTCCAGCAGCTGTCCAGCTGCCCCATAGCATCCAAAGTCTTCTAGCACAGTGTTTCTCAGACTTTGATGTGCACACAAACCAACCAGCCGGGGATCTTGTTAAAATGCAGACTGACTCGGGAAGCCCAAAGAGGGGCCTGTGACGCTCCCTTTCTAACTGGGTGATGCTGGCGCTGCTGGTCCGGGGACCCGTCTTGGAGCAGGAAGGCTCTGATTGCACAAATGCACCAGGGCAGACAAGGCTGGCGCTCGCTGGGAGCTCCATCTGACAAAGTGAATCAGAGCCCAGCAGGGGACCAGCCACAGGCCCACCAGGCAGGACGGGCTGTGAGGAGGGCAGAAGGCCTTGGGACTGGGCTGGGCTCCTAGGCAGCCCCTACAGAACACCTTCCCCCATGCCAGGCTGAACCTGGAACACCCAGGGGCCCTTTTTTTCCCTGAGTGGCAGAGACAGCAGCCCTTTCTGTCCCAGGGACTCGACAGAAGGCAGAGAAAAGCGGCTCAGAAGCATTTGCAAACATTCAGAGGAAAATTACCCACAACCATACCCAAGAGGAGGAGGCATTTTTGAGAAAACTGTGCTCACTTCCTCGGTGCTGCTCATGCCAGACTGAAGCTGGGACAGTGATGCCCTGGGAGAATAACTAGACACTTGCATTTGGCAAGCACTTTGTACCTCTTTAAAAAAAAGGATATTCACATCTATTGTGAGAGCTAAGGAATCTAATTAAGAGCTGGAAGCCTCAGAGGAAGTGGTGTGCTGTGGCCAACCCAGGAGGGCAGGAATGACCCCTCCATGGTCAATCCTGCAGCCAGAAAGAGCCATAGGCAGCCCAACGCCAAAGAAGAATGGTCCCCACTGCCCTCGAGTAACCCTCCTCTTACCTGTTCTACTCCCTGGAAATTCTTGAGAGTATAAACCTCCCTTCTTATTACCAACCTCAGTGTCCCCTAATTCCATTTAAGGCACAAGGACTGACAGGCTTGTTATAAGGGGCATTCACAGTGAAAGCCCCAGATCTCCCATTCATTCAGGGAATTCACTCATTCTTTCAAAAACACTGATAGAGCAACTGCCACATGCCAGGCACTGTCAGGCAGCGGGCACACAGCACAGGCTCGGCAGATGTGGGCCTTCTCCTCACCCTCCCCTAAAAAAGTGGGGAATAAATAAGAGAAGGGGTCAAGAAGCCGTTAACTAAGTCAAAGGACATGGCTGTTCCTAGAGCAGGGGGGAAAGGGATCCCTGGCCAGTAGCTTTCACATATGCATGGACTTGGGGAAAGTTGGCCTGAGGGTGGGACTGGGTATTTGAAGTTCATGGTGCCTGACAGGGGCTCCTTCCTTTGACTCACGCAGGGCCAAGAAAGGCCTGAGGGTCAGTGACACCAAAGCAAACACAGAGGAGCTTGCTGTCCCAACCAAAGGTAGCTCAGTAAGACACAAGCCTGAGCCCAGGGAGCATCAGGCTGAAAAATTCCTCTGGATCTCACATGAGTTCCATGAAACCACAAGCTTCTTTCTCCTTTGCAAAAACCAAATCACATTCTCCTACCACCAAACCCTGCCATGTGCTATTTTCCCACACGATGCCCCCACCCAGCTCCTCTCACCCAAGCACATCCTTCCTTTTCTCAGAATTCCACTTAAAACAAATCTCCAGAAGGTCTGATCCCGGCGCTGGAGCATGGCTTCTCAACCCTGAGCACTACTGACATTTGGGCCAGACAGTTCTCTGTGGTGGGGGCCTGTCCTGTATATTGTAGGATATTTAGCAGCCTCCCTGGCATCCACCCACAGAATCGTCCCCATTTGTGAACCACTGCACTAGAAGGGCAGTTCTCAACCCTGGCTGCACATCGGAAACACCTGGAGACCATGCCAGGGCCCCACCCCACACTAGCAGCATCAGATATGCTAATGAGCAGTCAGGTGGAGAAGCACTGGATGGAGGGATTCTCTGAACATTTTAGACCTCCCTGACAGTCTAAGATTCTACAGGTAAGCAAGACTGGCTGTCACTTCATATGCCCTGATGTTCTTCTAATGTTGGTTCCTCCATTAGACCAAATCCCTCCAGAGGCAAAAACCGTATCTTCTTTTCCCACAAAGCTCCATGCAGTGCCTCTTATTTTATGCTAATCAAAAAAGCTGGAGAAGTTCACCAACCCCCTCCATCCCACCTTCAGATGAAGGTGCCACTTTCAGTAGCACCACCTCACCCAAATTCAACAGCCTAGGACAAGGAAGAATTTACAAAGGGAGGAGATGACAGAGAGATGGGAATCCCGGAGAATCCAGCTGCCCGATTTTGGTCACAGGGTCTGATCTGAGAAGGAGATCCTTCCTGCTGCTGTCCCCTGGGGGGTAGGGTTGGGGGGAGGCTTACTGAGTGGCTGCCAGCCTAAGTATACTCATGCATACTGAGCCCACCCTGCTCCTGACCAGAACGGAGGGCACCAGCCCAGAGGCCAGCAGCAGTAGACTCCAGGCTACCAGATCTGACGCTGCTTTCCTCAGGCTGACGGTGACTTGGAAACAGATGGACGCAGGCCCCGGTCAGCTCCTTTCTGAGCCTGGCTCCTGTGCTGGGACCTCTCCCTACACCTCCCTCAAGGATCCCTAGGAGAGGCCAGCCCAGCATTAGCAGATGCAGTGGCGTCTGCCTCCCGCTCCTCTCCTCCCCACACCTGAGGCTGCTCCTCCCACCCTCAGGCCTGCAGAGGAATGCAGTGTCAGAAAGGACATTTGGACATCAACCCCTACCTTCCCGAGGAAGTGGAAGTGCATGCATCATCCGCTCATTCATTAACAGACACCCAGAGAACACCTGAGACAGCAGACATGCCATCCTTCCAGAGCTTTACATTAATACTTGGGTTAGCTTAAAGACAAGATGGGAAGGAATCCAGGGACCAAGCTCCCCCAAAGATGGCAAAGGCTATTCAAGCACCTGAGATCAACTTTCTCCCTATAATTCACTGGCTAATACGTAAGAATACAAATTACCAATGTGGTGACCTTACATGTAATGAACAGTGTAGTGTTTTCCGTGAGATGTTACTCATTTGATATTCAATGCCAACAGCATGAGCAATCCCTGAAGATCTGCATCAGGTGGCCGGGGCTAGCTTGCTGACGTCACCCAGGGCCTTCCATTCCAAGGTGGCCAGCGTGACAGGGATTTTTTTTTCTAAACTTCCCTCCCTCAATTACACACACACACACACACACACACACACACACACACGCACACACCCTGTTGCCTAGTGACTGCACACATTCCTGGTGCTTACTATTCTTTTCTTTCTCCAGAAGCAGGAGCTTTGGAAACTGGGGCCTCCAGGAAATATGCCTGGGGCCAGGGCGAAGGGGGAACCAGGAGTGACACTTCCTCACAGACAGGCCCACCCCATCCCCACTGCCCTCCCTTTCCCCTGAGGTTTGAAAAGCCCCAGTGGGCTGGAACTGAAAGGCTCCCACAGGGAACAAGGCCCCCTTTGAAAGCCTGTGTTTACGAGGCTGCAGCCAGGGGTTGCCATGGCCACGGCCCACCTTGGTGGGCAGGCCTGGGGCAGGCTCGGTGGTGCTGCCAGGACGCCCCACCCCAAGCCCTCCTAGGGACCTCACTGGCACCCCTCTCCTAGGCCTCACAGCTGCTGCAAGCTGATTTTCAAGTCCCTCAGGCTGAAAACTTAATCCAGGAGGGCCTGAAAGAAGATTAAGGCTCTCTCCGGAGCTCCTGAGAGAAAGACCAGGCGACTTGACCAGCCTTGCTCAGGCAGGAGACGCTGGCCAGGCCCACGCCCGCCTGCCCGGGCGCTGCCCTGCCTGCCGGGCCAGCTGCTAATGGGAATGACTTATTTATGTAATTCATTATCGCTGTGTCCTGGAGCCAAGCAGCATCAGGCGGAGGCGAGACCTCAGCCTCCCAGGGAGGAAAGGGAGGGCCTCTCCTTTCGACCTGAGCCTGGCAGGCCCCGGGCTGCAGGAAACCAGGGGGACCTCGCGGCCCAAGGATAAAGGCAGCCACCGAGGACGAGGACAAGGCCGGCAGTGTGGGGTCCCAGGGGCTCCTGAGTACAAGCCGGGCCAGGGGACGTCAGCCCTCCCTGGCCCACATTCCTCCTCTGGCCCTTTCCCCAGGAGAAGCCAGAGGGAGCAGAGGCTCTAAATAATTCAGCCCTCAAATTGTCTGTGGTCAGAAGGGCCTCTTCATTTATTTTTTAACTCTCCAGGAGCCACAGTTTCACAACGGGAGGCACTCTGATCCCAACGCCAGGCCTGGTTTCAGTGCCTCTCGAGCCCCTGCCCAGGAGGGAAGGGAAGGAGGTGCTAAACGTCTAGGATTCTGCGGGGTCAGAGGCCCCAGCACACCGTGGCTGGGACGCAGATAAGGGGTGGGAGGAGAGGCAGCAGCGCTGGCTCCCCGGCTTGTCTCCACAGCGTTGGCTGGGGGAACTGGATTAATAGGAAGACCTGAGCCTCAGCCTGGGGGAGGCTAGACCCCCCTCTGTCAGCAGGCTCCCTGTGCCTCCTCACGGCCCCTGTGGCTTCCCCTCCTTTCTCGGGGCTTCTCCCTGCACCCCCACCTCACGCACCCCCACCCAGCCCTCCGTGTTCATTCCAACTCTCACAGGCCTGGGCACCCGGCGTCACTGCACCTGGGCACAGGGCCCTGGGACTGGCCTGGCTTTGGCACTCATTTCGTGGACTCCTCACATAACCACATACAGTGGGTACTATGAATACCCTCATTGCACAGATGAGGAAACCGAGACTCAGGGAGGTTAAGAACTCGCCCAGGTCACATAGCTAGTAAGCGAAGGACAAGGATTCAAAGCCAGCTGTCTAATTCCAGACTCCACGCCTTGCCTCCCCTCCTCAGTTATACAAATACAGCTGCACACAGAGAATATTTGAGCACCAGAACTGACAAGCCCCAGGGGGGTACGGTGACTTGCTTACTGGCACACAGCCAGTTGGGGGCAGTCTGGGGACAAGAACCAAAGTGCTATATCCAGGCTAACATCCTTCAAACTACAGAAGCATCTGTATTTATGCAGCAGGTGAGAGATACACGTTTAGTGTTTTACAATGTTACCGCCTAACAATCTATACACCTAGCTTCACCCCCGGCAGTGCCGTGTGCTGGCGCTGACCACTCCTTCCCACCCTGCTCCATGACCTTCCAACAAACAGCTCGGCCGCCTCCACCAAGACTTTTTAATTCTCTCTCGCTTTATAATCCCTCCCATACCCCTTTAGGGTAGTGCGATCTCCAAGATTCCTAACAAGATCCCACACCACCATACCAGCTCACATTCATGCAACACCCTGCAGTTCTCAAAAAAACCTTCTTGCAATGAACTCAACAACCTTTGAACCAGGTAAGCACAGACACCTTTTCAAGGTGTCTGCCCACCTCACATCTCACAGGGGAGGCCCCCAACACCGCGGTGGTACTATACAAGGCCTCATCCTCCCGCCCCTCTTGATTGGACAATGATAGACAGCTGACCCAAAGGAGCCAATCAGATTCCCTCCCCCCCAAGACTTCAAATCAAGGTTCAGACGCCACTCAGTCTATGATGTTACTGGAAAGAGCACGGGTCTATTTGGGAGCTGAGGGGCCCTGACATCTGGCAGCAGCATCCTGCAGGTGCACCAAGCAGAAGCCCTGAGAGCAGCTGAATCAGTTCCAGGCACTAGGGAGGCCAGCTGCACTTCCTGCGCTTGATTCTTCAATTCCCCAGTGGCTTCCGATAGCTCAAGCTGGTTTCTGTTGCTTGCAATCAGTAGGGTCTGAACTGAGAGATGGGCTGGTTCCCTGCTGAGACGGTTAGAGCCAGGGTGCTGCCTCTGTCTCTCTCCTCCCCTCCCGTGGTAACCTGGAAGTCCCCATACTGCAGACGGTGTGGCTACAGACAGTGGAGGACTGTCTAACCCACACCAAACTTTCCATGAGCAAAACATAAACCTCAATTGTGTCAAGCCACTGGGATAACAGGGTTTGAATATTCCTGCAGCATAGTCTAGCTAGCCTGTCCTGACTAAAGCACAAAAATTATTCAACCCAGGCCCTTCAGCATATTTCTCAGTCTGCAGGATGCTATACTCATTTGTTTAACAATCATCTGTTTAATAGGTATTTCTGGACTACCAATGCCAGATGCTGTAACAGGTATGGCAAAGGGCACAGTAGTTAACCAACCAGCCAACCAACCCAATAGCTATCCCTAAGAAGCACCCCATCTCCTGGTAACCGCAGGCCCCATTTAGGACCAAAAGGAACGGTTCTCCAGGTGCAAAAGCAGATCTCCCACACAGTCCCTGGCTAACCTGAGCCCCAAGAAAAGCTAAGCCTCCAAGAGGCAAAGACAGCTTGTCCCAGCGACTCCAGGAGGGTGGCAGCCAAGAGTGAGTTCACACTAGGCTTTCACACCCTGGGCTTTACCAGCCCCACTCCTGCCAAGCTCATGGCTGCAGACAAGCGCTTCCCGTGCCCTGGGCACAGAACAGAAGGGAGAAGGCATCAAGGCGGAGGAGTCATCAAGACAGCAGGTGGCTGGTAGAAAATAGGAGCAGCAAAAGAGACAGCTCATCTTCCTCACCATCCTCTGCAGCAGAACTATCTCCTCTGGGAATCATCTCCCTGCTCAATTTTAACTGGAAAAGTCCCCAACGACTGGGTTTTTCTCTCCCCACCCCACATAGCTGAGAACTGAGCAGAGAAATCATCACTCTGTCAGGAACTGGTATCTGGCTACAGTCTCCTTTCTTTACGCCAAAAGCTAGATGATAAGTTAGGCAGGCAGGGTTGCCATAGACAGTTACGTAGGCTGTTCACTGCACAAAGTGCCCATCCAAAGGGGCAAATGGGGCTGGAATCCAGCCTATGCTCTGCTTATCAAGCTGTATGCCCTAGAGGAAGGGTACTTTCTTCTAATTCACCCAAAGGTGTGTGCTGTATGCCACAGAAGCACTGGAGCCAGGGCTTCTGCGTAAGAGTGAAGGAGCTTGGCGATGGGTACATGGGAATTTACTGGTCTCTCTACTTTTGTAGATGTTTGAAATTGTTCGCAATAAAAGATTAAAACAAAAACCAAATAAACACTCCACCCAGTAAGTGGGTGTGTTACTTGGATAAGTTACTTAACCCTTAGCCTCAGTTCCCACATCCAAAAGACAATAATCTCTGGCTTATAGGGTTGCTATAAGGTCTAAATTAAATTACATAAGTAGAATGCTTGACACAGAATAAGTCCTCTTACAACAGTAGCCGCTGGTGGCTGGGGCCAGGAAGGAACACAAGGCAAATGGGGACAGAGGGACATTGTCCAGAAAAGCAAGTGCTTTGGGAAATGTGTGCCAAGAAGCCAGAGTCTGAAAATATGACCACCCTACTAATGTTCCTGAACTGAGCTTGGGGAGCGGGCCTGGTCCAAGGGAGGTCTCATGGAGCACCCCACTTCCTTGGCAGCCTTCACTTTCCCCAGGGGACCCCAGCCTCAGCTCAGAATCCAAATGAAGGTCACTGATCCACAGAAAGTCACAAAGAGTGTTTCAGAAAGAGATATGCTGCCCAGCACCCAGGCAAACTTCGAGAAGGGCCAGGTGGCTGGTAGGCAGAGCTGGCTGGGCTGGGAGTGCCACACCTGGAAGACTCAAAGCTGGAGTCCTCAAAGAGAACAGGAGTTCCCCAAAGATGTCCCAGGAGAGGAGCCATTAGCACAGAGAGGACTCCTGTCACCTTTGTGGGGTGTGAATGGCCATTCACATCCTCGAAGGTCAAAAGCTACTTTTGAATTACCTCGTTTTATATAATGAATTTATATGTTAATGTCTTCAAAATATGATCACTGCTATAAGTGAATTTCACCAGTGGTCTATATTTAATGACACTTATATCCCCTATTCACTTCCCTTCAAGGCCTTAGGCCCCAGAGCCTCACCAGGTTGAGAGGGCTGAGGGTGGCAGTGACAGGAAGCTGGGAGCCCTCCCCCAAACCCCTGAAGGGCCCCCACCCTTGACACGAACCACCAAGGCCCTGGGTGTCGGCCTGGTGCCTGGCCTTGGAGGCTGACACAGAGGGCTTCTGGCTTCAGTCAAATGTCATCTCACTCACTCACTTTGTCCTTTCTTTCTTCTTTTCCAGGATGAAAGCTAATAGGATGATTCATTCTCTTATTAATCAACTCACGAGAAAAAGGGAAGTCACCCAAATCCCACCCCTTATTCTTTTGAACATAAGCCAGTCCGTGGCTCATCCTCCCTACGCACTTAATAGAAATGCCAGCACAAGGCAGAAATTCCACTGAAAATCCCACCCTTCAGCTCCCCTTTTATGTCTCAAAAATTCACTCTCTGGCAGTTTTCTAAGTCTCCAAGGCTGCCACAGTGGAGGGCTGGGTTGGGGTTTAAGGATTTCCGAATAAAACGTGCTAGGAGGGGAAAGAGACACGTAGCTCTTAAATCCACAGACGTGCAACAGATAGTAAAAATCCACCCAGAAAACGTCCTTCTCTGTCCCTGCCGGATCTCCTCAGCTCAGTCCCAAACTTAGAAACAGCTGCTTCCCTATAACTCCAAAAAAAGCTCTCATATGCTCGGTCTCCTCATTCTTTCCAGCTCTGTGCCCGTACACTTAATCTACCTCCAGGCTCACTTTATCCCTCCCTCAGCTTGTCAAATAAGAAGAGTAACAGTCAAAGGATAAGAATCCCAACACTAGGATTCACAAAGCACTCTCACTCATGTAAACACATCCAAAGCCTCAGCTGCCTGGCCTGAGCTCAGATCCCACCTCCTCAATTAACAGGCGGTGTGACCGCCAAGGTTCACGTGCCTTGTGTAAGGCACCTCTCTGCGCCTCAGTCTCTTCCTGCATAGAGTGCTGAGAACGCTGTCTCATATAGGGTTGCTTAAATAAATGAGTACTCCTCAACTGCTCAGAAAGCTTACTGGCATGCAGCAAGCATGCAATAAATGTTAGCTATTTTTATCAGACCATCACCACAATCTTAACCGATAGGGATTATCATCATCAGGCTCTATGTAACAAATGTGTTCAACAGCCATTTGTTTGCTGTGGGGTATAATAATAGACTAGCCTCAAGAAAAGTACAAATTAAGAGGTGAAGTGACTTGCTCAGAATGACACAGCCCACGTGGCAGAGCTGAGATTGGAACTCCAGTCATAGACTCTAATTTGCACACTCACGGATTTCACACTTTGACACGCTCCCTTGCTTCCGTCATGGAAATTTGAGACGTCCCATGCATGAGCCTCAAAAATAGATTCCAATGCTATAACCTCTAGAGAGTGGCAGTGTTGCAAGGGAGGGTTGCAGGATTTGCCAAGAAAACTTAATTTCTATTCATTATAATATTCTAAGAAAACACACCGAAGCCACCTTAGGGAGAGGGTGCCGCCAAGGACCACTCAAGGATCACAGTGGCCTCGGCAATGGTTCATACAAAAAAGTCTCCCGTGGGAGGCTCCTAGGCTATCATCGATTTACAAGGGTCAGTGCAAATCATCCGGGAGCGTATTTGTATAGGCCTGGCCTAAGACATGTGGACTTCTGCCAAGCCCATATATATATTTTTAAAACATCTGCACTGTCTTCACCCTTGACAAATAGCAGCCAGGCTACAGAAATATTGCCATTACACCCAAAAGCCTGCTTTGCCACCACAACTCATTGAAATGGATGCTTCCGATTTGAGAAGAACTCCTCAACAAAAACATCTAAAAACACCCCAATCTTTCCAGCAGAAGCAACCGATCTGGCATTTAGGAAGCCTCTAAACACTCGTAAATGATATTTGTGGAAACAAATCATTTGGTAAACATGTGCCTCCATGCCCAAAGTCTAACTACAGCTAATAAATGGGTTAAGCCCATTTCTTCTAGCTCTGTTAGGAACATTGGTTAGAAGACTTCTGCACACTTTCTCTTACTTCAAGACTGTGATGAAAGCATCTCATAGCCATGCTGAAAAGAACTAAGAATAAAAAGAATTTAGCATTGTAGCCCTGGCTCTTCTACCTAAGTAGCTGTGTGAGTTCATGAGATGAAAATAATAATCATAACAACAACAGCACCAGCAGCTAACATTTATTGAGGACTCACAATATGCTAAACATTGTGCTAGGAGTTTAATAAGTATTTGGTCCTTATTAGCAACCATTTGGTTGCTAATATTATTGCTCCCACTGTATACATCAGGAAACTAAGACTCACAGAGATTAAGTAACTTGCCCCAAGAACACAGCAGTAACTAGCAAAAGCTGTATTCAAATACAGGCAGGATGACATGGTGTTCTTAACCACACACCATCAGTCTTTTCAAGGTGTTTAACGACCCAGGACCACAAATTCCTCTAGGAGCAGACTGAGTGATCTTCAAAATCCTTTCTGGCTGTAAAATTCAGTGATTCTTTTAGAAATAAAATAAATTTATGACTTCAAAAAATAAAATGCAATGATGCTCTAGTACTGCTAAGATGGAAGGAAACATCTGTGTATGCCTCACCCAGAACCAGTCAAGGGAGGAAAACCACTGATTTTAAGGGTAATGATGCCCTGTGAAACAACCAGACTGGCCCCAAACCATCTCTGGAAAAATGACAGCTTAAAGTTCTTAGAGAATGCACCAATATGCAAAAATCTGCAAGTTCACAACTATCCGTTCTCAGACTTTAATTTGACTTTTTTTAAAAAAGAAAGCCAAATGCAAGAAAATGCTGCTAGGCATATTGGTTCACACCTGTATTCCCAGCGACTTGGGAGGCTGAGGCAAGAGGATTGTTTCAGGCCAGGAGTTCGAGACCAGCCTGGGCAAAAGAGTGAGACTCTGTCTCTTAAAAAAAAAAAAAAAATGGGCCAAGCGCGGTGGCTCACACCTGTAATCCTAGCTCTCTGGGAGGCCGAAGCGGGTAGATCGTTTGAGTTCAGGAGTTTGAAACTAACCTGAGCAAGAGCGAGACCCTGTCTCTACTATAAATAGGAAGAAATTAATTGGCTAACTAATATACATAGAAAATATTAGCCAGGCATGGTGGCACATGCCTGTAGCCCCAGCTACTTGGGAGGCTGAACCAGTAGGATTGCTTGAGCCCAGGAGATTGAGGTTACTGTGAACTAGGCTGAGGCCACGGCACTCACTGTAGCCTGGGCAACAAAGTGAGACTCTGTCTCAAAAAAGAAAATAAATAAATAAATAAATAAGTCCAAAATCAAGATACCAGCAAAAGAAACAAAAGAAAAAAAAACAAAAAAAAAAACGAGATGGTGGCACACACCTGTGGTCCCAGCTACTCTGGAGGCTGAGGCAGGAGGATCGTTTGAGGGTACACTGAGCTATGATAGCATCGCTGCACTCCAGCCTGGGCAACAGGGGCTAGTATTAAGGACATCAGCACAATATATATGTTGACCTTGTGCATACTTATACTTCGCTTTCTTGTCAGGTGGATAGCTGCTCATGGACAGTCCACCTTGCCCAGGTAATCAATATTTTTTGTGGAGTTTTTTGTTTGTTTGTTTGAGACAAGGTCTCACTCTGTCACCCAGCCTGGAGTGCAGTGGTGTCATCACAGCTCACAGCAACCTCAAATTCCTAGGCTTAAGCGATCCTCCTGCCTCAGCCTCACAAGTAGCTGGGACTACAGGCGCGTGCCACCATACCTGGCTAATTTTTCAGTTTTAGAGGCAGGGTCTCACTATGTTGACCACACTGGTCTCGAACTCTTGGCCTCAAGTGATCCTCCCACCTCAGTTTGCCAAAGTGCTGGGATTACAGGCATAAGCCACTGCACCTGGCCCCAGTCATCTGTGTTTTAAGACCCACCCTTCGTCACCTCCTAGCCCGAGGCTCAGTGGTTCTGTAATTGGGCGGGGATTTTGTCCTATGCACATCTGATATCTCCATCGGCTTCCTCCTCCCCACCATCACCCAGCCCAGTCTCCAGACACACAAACACTCAGTTTAGCCACCTTCCTTCCCCAACTCCATCTCTGATTCATCTTCTTCCTCTCCCTGCTAAACATGGGAGTTCCGTCTGCTCACCTTGTAGCCAGCGACAAAGCCAGTAGTGAAACTCTCCCAGCCCACCCCTGCCCTCACGCTCACTAGCCCACTCTCTCTGGGCTCCTGGTACTGCCTGAAACAGAAACTAATCTCAGACCTGAACTAAGTGAAATCATTTCCTGGCCTGATCACCCTACATGACCACAGAGCCTCTTCCCTCAACACAGCTCCAAATCCAGCTGCTGGTCACGGGGAAAAAACAAAGCTTTGCAGATGCCCCCGCAGAACCAAATGCTTTCTTAATGAAAAGGGAAACACGAGGTCAGAGGAGGAAGCAAGAGTTCATGCCATAGTGTTTTCTGCTGCTACTTCTCTCTAATTTGCACAAGTCAATTTAAATTCACCTCAAGAGCGACAGTTCACCACCCACAATTTGAAACTCGTTGTCCAGCATCCATTCATATTTGTTTGGTTCGTTCTTAATCAGATTCTCTTCCGAGAGCAAGCCGTGTTCTCTTGGGAGATCTCTGCAGCCATCTTGCTGAATGCAGTTGAGATTGTTATACAACAGGTTTTTCCTAGATTTGAAAAATGAAGGTTTCACTTTGTGCTTGAAACAACAAAAAAGAAAAAAAGGCCGAGCACAGTGGCTCATGCCTGTAATCCTAGCTAGCACTCTGGGAGGCCGAGGTGGGTGGATCGTTTGAGCTCAGGAGTTCGAGACCAGCTTGAGCAAGAGCAAGACCCCGTCTCTACTAAAAAAAATAGAAAGAAATTAACTGGACAACTAAAAATATATAGAAAAAAAAATTAGCCAGGCATGGTGGTGTGTACCTACAGTCCCAGCTACTCAGGAGGCTGAGGCAGAAGGATTGCTTGAGCCCAGGAGTTTGAGGTTGCTGTGAGCTAGGCTGATGCTATAGCACTCTAACCTGGACAACAGAGTGAGACTGTCTCAAAACAAAGAAAGAGAAAAAGCCATTAGAAATGAACATAATGTCAGTCCTTGGTGATCTTTCAAGGAATTACACATTTTGAGAAAAATTCTAGGCTGTGTTTTGTTCCTCTTACCCCTGCCCATCCCCTGCACATATGTGGGTGCTTTTCTTTGTGGCCAGCTGGTATTATGAAATGATTCTACTGTGGGCTTAAGCAAAACAGAATCGGAAGGGTAAGAGCACTGGCCCAACAAGTGCATGATCAAAGAGAAATCACTTTGGGATTATCTGTTATTTACTCATTCATTCAACAAAGTTTACTGAGGGCTTCATATGTACACCCAAAACTCTGCTAGGTGCTGGGCCAGGAGTATGAACAAGATAACCTGCTAGCTCTGGCACTGTCACTCTCAGAAAAAAGTTGTGACAGGGGCTGATGCTTTCTGTGTTCCAATAACCAGACATTCCATCACTTTCAGGGTTCCTGCAGCTCTTCTCACAAGGCATGGATCCATCCTTCGGGGCTGCAGGTCACCCCCAGTGAGCACCCCTGCTGACTGAGATCTGTGCAGGGCAAGGGCCCCAGCTGTTAGGAAGACACAGTGTGTGCCTTGGCTCACTAATTAGCGGATGAGTTGCTCAATGTTATTGGGCCTCTTTGATCACTCCAACAGTAAAAGGAGTTAGGCCAGATTCGAGCAATCTTCTAGCTCAAAAATCCCAGCTCCTTTTATCCTCCTATTACGGAGCTGACATGGATCTCTAGGGGACACTACTTCGTCTTCCTGTTTCCAGATGAAACCTCTTAAACCACAAAGACAAATGAAATTTGTCCCCATTTCTAAAGACCTTCAGGGAAGGCCATTACCTTCTGCTCCTATGAGTCACCTTTTTTACATCTCATATCCTATCTGGAACGTCTTCCTTGCACCTAACTTGAGTCCTTTCTCTGCAGTTTAAATTCATTTGCCTCTGGTTCTAAGTCCAGAGAGACGAGTGAATCACTGTGTTTTGAGCAGTAACTCTTATGAGACTTTTATTTTTGCTTTAGCTTGTTCACTGGAGGCATTACAGGAGGAGACAGTGTTTCTCCGCTATTAAAAACCACAAAGCCAACCACACTGCCCAGTTCCTGCCTCACCCTGGCAAGGGTGCTGCAGGATCCAGAAAACCTGACTGTGACACCCACACACCAGCCACCTGGCTGTGCTCAGAGTTCACAAAGTGGGAGAGCAATGTTTTCTTTCCCATGGCCATATCAAAAGCCCAAGAGACTGCTCAAAGCAATATATAGATTGAATGCAATTCCTATCAAACTACCAATGTCATTTTTTCACAGAAATAGAAAAAACAGTCCTAAAATTCATATGGAACCAAAAAAGAGCCAGGATAGCCAAAGCAATCCTGAGCAAAAAGAATAAAGCTGGAAGCATCCCACTACCTGACTTCAAAATATATTACAAGACTACAGTAACCAAAACAGTATGGTATTGGTATGAAAATAGACCCAAAGACCAATGGAACAGAATCCAAAATGCAGAAATAAATCTATTGATATATATTTACAGCCAACTGATTTTTGACAAAGGCGCCAAGAACAGACACTGGGAAAAGGACATTCTCTTCAATAAATGGTGCTGGGAGAATTGGATATCCACACACAGAAGAATGAAACTGGACCCCTATCTCTCACCATATACAAAAATCAACTCAAGACCTGAAACTACTAGAAGAAAACAGGGGAAACAATTCAGAACATTGATCTAGGCAAAAATTTCATGGTAAAGACCCCAAAAGGAGCAGGGCACAGTAGCTCATGCCTATAATCCTAGCACTCTGGGAGGCAGAGGCGGGAGGACTGCTTAAGCTCAGCAGTTAGAGACCAGCCTGAACAAGAGCAAGACCCCGTCTCTACTAAAAATAGAAAGGAATTAATTGGCCAACTAAAATGATATAGAAAAAAATTAGTTGGGCATGGTGGCACATGCCTGTAGTCCCAGCTACTCGGGAGGCTGAAGCAGGAGGATCATCTGAGCCCAGGAGTTTGAGGTTGCTGTGAGGTGCCACGGCACTCTAGCCCAGGCAACACAGTGAGACTCTGTCTCAAAAAAAACCTCGAAAGCACAGGCAACCAAAACAAAAATAGACAAATTGGATTATATTAAACTAAAAAACTTCTGCATGGCAAAGGAAATAATCAACAGAGTGAAGAAACAACCTATCAAATAGGAGAAAATATTTGCAAACTATTCAACCAACAGGGGACTAATATCTAGAATATAAGGAATTCAAGCAACTCAAAAACAACAACAACAACAAAAAAAAAAACCCCAAATAATCCCATTAAAAAGTGGGCAAAGGACATGAAAAGCCAATTCTCAAAAGAAGACATACAAATGACCAACAGGTATATGAAAAATGCTCAACATCACTAATCAGAAAATTCAAAATCAAAACTACAATGAAATATTGTTCTATCTTAGATAGAATGGCCATTACGGAAAAGACAAAAAAATAACAAATGCTGGTGGGAATATGGAGAAAAGGGAACTCTTACATGCTGTTGGTGTACACAATGATGCAATCCAGCAATCCCACTACTGGGTATCTATCCAAAGGAAAAGATATCAGTCTACCAAAGGGTCCTCCACACTCGCTTGTTGACTGCAGCACTAGTCCCAATAGTAAAGATATGGAATCAACCTCCTAAGTGTCCAACAACAGACAAATTGATAAAGACAATGCGGTCTATACACACAATGGAATACTATTTGGCCATAAAAAATAATAAAATCATATCATTTGCAGCAACATGGATAGAACCGGCAGTCATTATGTTAAGTGAAATAACCTAGGCACAGAAAGACAAATACTGCAAGTTCTCACTCATATGTGGGAGCCTAAAAACTTGACCTCATGAAGACAGAGAATAGAATGATGGATACCAAAGGCTGGGAAGGGCCTGAGGGTGGGAAGGGGGAACTGAGGAGAGGTTGGTGAATGAGCACAAATTATAGTTAGATAGAAGAAATAAGTTCCAAGGTTCCATAGCAGACTAGGGTGACTAGAGTTGGAAACAATGTATTGTGTATTTCAAAGTAGCTAAAAGAGAGGACTTGAAAAGTTCCCAACACATTGAAATGATAAATACTCAAGGTGATGGGATACCCCAAATACCCTACTTGATCATTACACATTCTATGCATGTAAAAAACACTCACATGTACCCTATAAATATATAAAATATTATGCATCAATAAAATTTTAAAAAGCCCAGGAGACAGCAGCCACCTTGATCTTCACTCGGCTTAAGCGCGCCCTCCTCCAGGAAACCTTCCCTGCCCCGACTCCCCTTCTGGCTGGCAAAGCACCTCGTCTTCAGTGCTTTGTCCTGTCGCAGCACGTGCCTTGGCAGCTGGAATTCTAGGCTAACACGGTTGTCTCCCTTACTAGACTGCAGGCATCTTGCGGGCAGGGGCCACGCCTCGGTGACCTTTGCGCTCGGGAGCAGACCCCGGCAGAGTGTCTGGCACTTGGCCAGGGGTTCTCAGCAGACTGCATTAAGCTGAACTCTCCCGGCATGTTCCAATGGTGCCTGGACACTGCACTGGCAGCCCTTCCAATGGAGCACAAACCTGCCGGCCTGTCCCCATCCCACAGACGCCCGGCCCCAAGCTCATCAGGGGTCTCTCTGAGAATATCTATGCAGGTGCGAACCTGCAGCCAGGTTTCCTGAATTCAAATCCTGGCTCTGCCACTTATGTGATCTTGGGCAAGTTATTTGAACTCTTGATGTCTCTTATTATATGTCTCTTTTTCTTCATCTGAGAAATGGATATAGCATCTCCTAGGGTCTTATGAAGATGAAACAAACTAATCCATGTGAAGCACTTGGAACAGGGTCTGACCCATATAGCAAGTGTTCTGCCCACAAGTAAGTGCTTTTTATCATTATTTCCCAAGCCTGTGTCTTCACAGGAGCCCCAACAGCCCAGAAGATTCCGCTCTTGACCCCATAGGGCCTGCCCCATCCCCTCACCAGGCTCCCTTCCTCCAGTGCGCCTGTGTCCCCTCCTCTGGACCAGTGTTAGTACCAACATGAAAAGCCATCCAACCCCTTCGCTGATTATGCCCCACACCCCTGCCCCCAGCTCGCAGAGCAAGTTCTCCAAAGAAAACAGAGAAGAGTTGTTTCCACAGTAGGGCTACAAATGCTGAGTCATACTGCCCCCAACTGTGCTTAGCTGTCAGCCCTGACGTTTCAGCCACCCCAACCCCACTGTGTAGTCCCCTCTGCTCACAATTCAAGAGCCTCACCCCATGCCCCCAAGCCAAGATGGAAAATGGGCACGGAATGGCTGGATTGCTTCCTGAGGGTGCAGGTTAGACCAGTGGAGGTTTTTTTTTTCGTCCCACCAAGAATTCCTCAAAGACCCTTGATGCCACCATAATAGAAATGGACTGGTCACATTTTATGAGAAGGGAGTTTATGTTTACATGTACTGTTACCACATTTAGCATTTATGACCTGCTTTAAAGATAAGAATTTTAGCTATATCTTTAGGAGTCCCTTATCTTGCTCTGACACATCAGAAGTACTTACTGGGAGGCCAGACGCAGAGGGGATCAGAGAAGCATTGAGTGAGCTAACACAACTAACATTCTGAACCTACCAAACTGTGGCAGCCAGGGCCACAGCAGACAGACAAGTCCCAGCCACTAGGGAAAGTGAATCCTCAGTCACTGCCATAGGACCTTTGCATGCCACCAAGACAACTTCCAAGTCCCAAGTCAGGGACTGCTGGACCACAGCCCTTTAGGGTCTCCAAGGCCCTTTATGGCTCTTAGTTCCTGTAAGTGTAGGAACCAGCAAAACAGACATCCAGCTTCCTGTGCCCAAGACTCTAGAATATTCTTGCCTCTGTTGTTCTTTGCCAGAGCAGAGCAAATGTAGGAAACTCTGAAGGAAGAAACAGGTGTGAGAGGTGCTATATACCAAACACTGTGCTTGATAGTTAAACAAAGAAAAATTCCAATGAGCTATAGTTGTCTGGGGGGAACTTGAGCCTAAGGAGGGTTTCTCAATACAAAGGCAGAGAAGTCACAAATGGCAAGTCCTCCTAAAGGCTCTTCCAGATCCCTGGGAAGTAAAGACACCATAAACACTGCGCAGCAGCCAGGCCCAGTAAACTATGAGTAAGAAAGAAAAGGCAGGCCAGGCCTTCTCCAGACTGCATTGGGCATGGGGATGGCCAGCCCTCTGGCCCCCACTTGCCTTCTGAAGTCCAGAGGGATCTAAGGAGCCTGCAATATCCAGATTCTGGCTTTGGACAATTCTGCCCCAGGCCTCCTCAAGAGGAATCTTTCTTTCACACTTAACACTCTCCACTAAAGCACCTTAACCCATCTCCCCAAGAATGAACTAGGGCTCTTAAAGCGCCTGGCTCCTGCACCCAGCTACAACACCAGAATGTCCAACCCACCCAATGCCCTTATTTACCTCTAATTCAACAGCCCAGTGGGCCCCAGCCCAGGGCCCAAGGCCTTCCCCCCACAAAGACAGCAACATCAGCCCTGGAGAAGGGCTGCCTCATCTGCCTACATTCTCCAGCCAGCTGTGGGCAACCGGGATCTGCTCCAGGGTTTCCAGGTCTCCGTGGCCACGAGCCCAAAGTTGCACAGGAAGGTCATGAGAAAGACCTTACAAGAGGTCTGCTCTTTGCACCCGGGATTATTGGCCCACCAGCCACAAAGGAGGGAACTGTTCTGAATGGTCCAGGCTAGACCACACACTAGAGCTGGGGTCTTAAAGAGAGTCCTAGTTCCAAGGGGGTATATTAACCCTCTGATATTGAAGATAAGTGTGTCCCTGCACATGTGCATTTTGGGTGGAGGGAAGTTAGGACTTTTTTCCAGATTCTCAAAGGGGCCCATGACCCCAACCTCTGGCCCCAAGTCCCACCCTAGTCATAGCAACATCCCTGGGCCACCCTAGCTGTCCAGGGGCTCTCTGCTATTCAAGGTTGTGTCCAGGTCTGCGGCACCAGCCTGTTCCCTTGTCTGCTGATCTGATCTTCCCGGCTTCAGAAAGTGGACAGGGGAGTTTCTAACTCAACCCTCCTGCACACATCCTCCAGCTGCCTGGGGGCCTGAGCCACGCTTCTCCCAGCAGTTCCTCTCCATCCCAGAGATGCCACCCACCGCTCAGATCAAGGTCCCAACAGCACCAACCCTCAACAACAGAGAGGGCCCCGCTTCACACTTGATCCACAGAGCAAACCTCACGGGAGAGGACTTCCTCACCTCCTTCACCTCACCTCCTGCCAGGGTGAAGAAAAGGGGTGGGAAGGCCCAGAACATCTTCCTGAGTTCTTTCTTCTAGGCCAGGTGGCTCAGGGTGCTGCAAGGTAACCCCGGGGAAGGTTCATTCCCCAGGCTCATGATGCTGCTGCTGCAGGATCAGGTGGGGAGCGAAATGGTCTTCTTGCACCCTGTATCACCTCCAGGACATCTCGCTTCTAAACTCTCAGCGAGTCCCCTCCCCCTCCACTTGCACCAAAAAAAGGAAAATCTAAAACCTTCCTCCCGTTAAATTCCCCCCCCACCAGGAATTTAATTTCAGTATATATTTCTTGGAGCTAAAACTTTTTTTACAGGAAAAAGAAATGGGTAAGCCAGTGCTACCCAGGTGTCAGGCAGCCATATGACCCAGAAAATGACAAGGGCAGAATGCATAACCACAAATGCCAGCCCCCTGGAGCTTAGAGCCGGGGGCCCAGGAGCGCACAGGGCGGGGGAGCAGGGGCGGAGACAGTGCGTTCCCAACTTTCCCTGGCCGAGCCGCCCGGAGATGCAGCTCCCAGGGGACGAGGTGGGACCAGAAAAGGCTGAGCCGACCTGTGACATCGGCGGGGGCAGGAAGCGAAGCTCCCCTCCCCCTGAAAGGAGCTCTGCTCCCAGCAGGCGCCCCCGCCTGCAGTCCCGCCCAGCCAGCGCCCCCAGGCCCGGGCAAAACCGGGAGGGGCGCCCACACAAAAGGGGGAGCGGCGGGAGAGGGGACTCAGGCGGCGCCGACTCCGGGAGGCCTCGCTTCCCTCCCCGCGGCGCCGGCCCGCGCCCACCCCGCCACCGCGCGCCCCGCTCCCAGCCCCAGATGCCCGCACGCCCCCCGCGCCCACGGCCTGGGATGAGGTGGAGGCTCGGGAAGGAAGGGCGGGCCGGGACCTGCCGCACGCGGCTGGGGCGGCGCGGGCTCCCAGGGAGCCGCGGCGACAGCACCGGGAATCAAACTCGCGACGGCCCGGCCCTCCCGGCGGCGCCTGGGCGAGCGGTCCCGAGAAGGTGGGGCCGCCGGGCCGGGGCCGGGGCCGGAGCCGCGGCCGAGATTGCGCGCGGGGCGCTGGCGGGGTTCGCGGCGGGGCCGGGCGCAGCCGGGGGCGCGCAGGAGGTCTTACCGAGCAGCCGCCACGCGCGTCCGCTCCCCGCGGGCCGCTGGGGCCGGGCCGGGCCGGGCGGGGGAGGGGCGCGATCCCGCGGCGGCGGCGGCGGCGGGCCCGGCTCGGCGGCGCGGCGGCGCGGCTGGGCGCGGGAGGCGGAGAATGCGAGGCGAGGCAAGCTTCCTAGCGGCGGGCGGCGAGAAATGCAGCTGTCCCTGCGCGGCTGCCGGCGGGGCCACTAGTGGGGCCGTGCGGGGAGGAGCGGGGCTGCGGGCGGGGCGGGGGCCAGGCTGCGGCGCCCCCAGACCCTCTCCGGGTGTCCGACCCCTTTCCAGGGAAGAGGGAAGCAGGAATGGGGGTCCGGAAGCCAACGCGGTGGCGCGGGGCGGAGAGGGGAGCACCGGGTGAAGACTGGGAAAATCCCCTCCGTGTCACCCCCGCGGCAGCCGCAGTGCCTCCCTGGCTTGCGGGCAGGAGGTCTGCCAGGCAGAGCGGGGTGCGGGGCGTCCTGCCTCTCCCGACTGGGGAGCAGCGCCAGGGGAGGGTGGGCCGGGGAGACCCCAGACCTCCGAGGTCGAAGGGGAGCCTAAGAGCAGCGGGGCTGGACGGGCTGCAGATGTATGCCAGGAACCCAGGGAGAGAGTGCAGAAGAATGTGGACGCACATCTGGGCCTTGGGACACGGAAGTGTGGGGGAGGGGCGGCTACCTGGGATTTAGGGGTCAGTAAAAGAAACAAAATCAAATGCTGAGATCAGACGAGACTGTGGGGAAGGGTCAGGAAATCGAAGCTATTATTCATTCACACCAGTAGGTACCACCTGCCATCTCCCCGTGGACTCTTTTCCCACCCTCCCCAACAGCGCCAGTCGCTTCAGGGGCTTCTGAGCCCTGGGAAGATGTTCCATAGAAAAACTTGTTTAATAAATAGGAAATGGACTTTGGCTATTCTTTTTCCACGTGGTTCGGTTTTGAACTCCAATTTAGGGCTAGCTAGGGTGAATCAGACAGTGACCACCAAGCACCCTGCTTCGAAGAGGAGCTACTCGAGCACCTGAGCAGGGTGAAGGCCAGATGTAATCCCAGCTTTGCTGCCAAACAACTTGCAAAGCATCTGCACCCTCCTCCTGCAAAAACCTGCGTTAGAGACCCACTTGCTCGCCTGGACCCAGACCCCCAGGAAGAGCCCCCTCTCCCCTCCTCTGAGCACTTGCAACCCGCTAGCCTTGCTGAGACAGACCAACATGCTCAGCCACAGAGACATCTGATGGTAAAAACCGCAAACCAGAGTGCCCCAGACACCAGCGTGTTTCCATCATTTGCATGTCCCGGTGAGCTTAGGAACCTGGGAGGGAGAGAAACCTCAGAACCACACCCACCTGGGGGAGGCCTCGCATTAGGGTAGCATGTGGAGCTGAGCTCCAGGACTGGGGCCCCTCCTGGGATCTCTCTCCTTCTCCCCTCTCCCCATGCTTCTGTGCATTTGATGGGAGGTG
This sequence comes from Microcebus murinus, assembly GCF_040939455.1. Classification (NCBI taxonomy): domain Eukaryota; kingdom Metazoa; phylum Chordata; class Mammalia; order Primates; family Cheirogaleidae; genus Microcebus; species Microcebus murinus. The sequence goes on along the minus strand of NC_134121.1, from coordinate 32,305,637 downwards.
GAGGGGGCTTGAAACCCCAGAAGATGGTCCTTAGAGCCCAGGTTAAAGATTCTTAATCTAGAGGAACCAACCCATGCAGCTCGCTGACTCCTGGCTCCTTTCCTGAACTGTAACTGAGCACTCAGGATTTATCCTCCAGGCAGTACTGGATTATGTTATCAAGTGTGTTATCTTATACTTACCCACAGTGCAGTTTCTCCGCCACTTTTCTGCTTACTCGCAAGATCCCTCTGCGGTTCATCCCTGTCAGCTTGGCATTTGAGGACCAGGAAAATGTTATCTAACAAAACTTGGAGATTTGTATTATAGTCATTAATAAAACCAGTCCTTGAAGCACATTCTTCTTGGGCCTTACTAACACAGTCCTCCTTTTGGGTCTGCCTTCCTGGAGCTTTTTCTCAGACTGCTTCCCTGCCTGTCACACCCCCCAGGTGCCCTCACTCACTCCCACCACTGCGGTAAGCTCCCAGGGGGTCCTGGCCAGATCTCCTTCCTGCAATCCAGCCCTTCACACCAGCTGCCTACAGAGGGGCTCCCTCAGACACCCCAAATTCAAGGAGGTGAAAAGCAAATGCAGAGCAGTTCCCTCCCTAAGTCCTCACCTCCCCCACTGCCGCTCAGTCTCCTTGACCCCGTGCCCTTCCCTGAATGCTACTGGTTCTCAGGTCCCATCCATTCTTCCTTCTCCCTCTCTCTCTCCCTCATTCCTCCAGTTCTGCCTGTTCAGTTCAGGCCCCTGTTGTCTTTGCCTCTCTCAGAGGATGAGACATCCTCTTTGCTTTCCAGCCCAACCTTCGAGCTTCAGGAGACTCTACTGATTCCTCCTTTCTCATCTGCTGTTTCAAAGCTGCAAAACATTTCAGGATGGCCCCTTCTAAAAAAAACCCTGCCCCAACCCTGCTGTGCCTGCAAGCCATTGCCCTATTTCTCATCCCCATTCAT